>NC_059326.1:141722500-141830000 GCF_018350155.1 Leopardus geoffroyi
AAAATATAAGTTAAAAAATACACAAAAATGAAAACAATTTTTGAAAACTTAAGTAAAAAAAATAGAAAAATATTCATGCTGATAACTGAGCAAAGTTAAAATGGAGTTGGGTATGGTTAATCAGGTAAGGCTTGTAGTTTGAAGATTTTGGAGGAAAATATGAAAAAAAAATTCAGCAAGGGACTTTCAGGCTTACAATTTACTTTTAAGAACTCAAACCTAACAACCCTCCTGAGTAAGATAGCTGTTTCATATGAGTTATTTTTTCCACTAAAACCGTGTTTCTGGTGTAAATATTGAAGAAAAGGCAGAAGAAATCAAGAATTTTTTTATCCGAATTATGCATTTCAAACCTGTAATCTACTATCTACTATCTGTAATGTAGGTAAGCATGCACCTTTACCTAAATGAAACAGAATGATCAAGAAAAATAACTGAAAAAAAAAAAAAGGCCCGCAGAAGAGCTAAACGAAAGGTCAAATTTTACACTAAAATTTATACTTGGGATTTATAGGAGATACCTTCATGTCTTCACTAAGAGCAGTAATTCTTTAAGCACAATTATATAAATGAATTTAGTTTCTTATAAACGTATAATTCTATAAATTGGGTTTATTGTGTTTTAAGCTAATAGATTAGGAAAACTAGTGCTGTAGACAGGCATGCTGATCAAAGAAGCAATGACGAAAATATGACTAGGGACGAGAAAGAACCTTATCAACTAAGGTTGATCAACTTATCAACTTTATATTCTATATGCACTTCATATAGAATATAAAGCCTCAACAACTTGATAATTCCTAAGGGGGGGTTTACCTTATTTATAATAAAGAACAGTGATAAGTCAGGAGTATTTTCTTTAAAGGTTAAATGAAGTTGACAGGCTCTGCTTAATAACGAAGAAAATTTTAAGGGAAATGCAAATGACAAAAAACTGAGACTCATGGAGCCGATGACTACATCTGGTTGTGTTCCACTTGGAGAGGTCAGGAGGTAGTCTACTGAAGGGCCTCACTAAAAACCCTTCCCTTCCCTGTCAGTTAAACACAGTCAACATTCTGATTCTCAGGCTCAAAACTTAGTTTGTCAGCCCCCTAAGAATGGAATCATGTTTTAAGGGTAGAATAGCGTTGATTAATGAGGCTAATGTGTAATGCTAAAATGCCAATTTATTAATATACAAAGAGGACCACAACCGTTAGTGGCCCTAGAAAACTCTTTTCCAAAAGGACAGCCCATTCTCTCACGATACGCAGACCTATGCGAAAATCCAAAGCCTTAACAGAAAGTTGATTGGTGAGTATGGAGCCAGAAAAAGGAGAATCTGATAAATAAAATATTTTATAACTTAAGTACTTTTCAGTGTTTCTGGAGCATTAGCATTCTAAGGAGGTATCTCAGAGGCTGTTTTATATGCTTGCAACCTATGTAAGATTCCTTTTAGAGGAAAAATGTTCCAACGCTAAAAAGCAAAGTTCAAAAACTACTGTCTTCCTTAAAAGAGACAGAGTGGTCTAACAGTAAAAGAATACTTGAAAAGCCCCTGTCTCCTAGACAATGCTTAGCTGGACAAACCTGACGGATTTGTGACTTTCCTTATTTTCCGCTTTCACTGTTGACCAAATTTCCTTCCTGTTAACACTTACCACCACACTCTCTTTGTACAAAAGACAATAGTCAGGGGCGCCTGGGTGGCGCAGTCGGTTAAGCGTCCGACTTCAGCCAGGTCACGATCTCGCGGTCCGTGAGTTCGAGCCCCGCGTCCGGCTCTGGGCTGATGGCTCGGAGCCTGGAGCCTGTTTCCGATTCTGTGTCTCCCTCTCTCTCTGCCCCTCCCCCGTTCATGCTCTGTCTCTCTCTGTCCCAAAAATAAATAAACGTTGAAAAAAAAAATTAAAAAAACAAACAAAAGACAATAGTCAGTTAATAGCCCTAGTCTTATAAGAGTAGGACCCATTCTCTTTCACACATCTTTGTGGTTCTCTATTATGATCTATTAAATGTTGATTTTATTTTATCCTTTGAAATTAAATCTTTCCAATTTCTTGGGTAATACTTCAATGTTTTCTTAAGTACTGACAGTAGTATATAAAATAATTTATAAATATTTCCAGTCTGAATAGTTAAATTGAAATAATTTTTGGTATTTTTTTAAAAGTAAAACTTGACAGCTTGGATATTCAGAAAGGGTCTGTCCTTAGGGCTATATTCAGCTGAGATGATGTAGTGGGTTGTACAGTGTTGCCCAAAATTCATGTCCACCCAGGACCTCAGAATGTGATCTTATTTGGAAACAGGTTCTTTGCACATATAATTCATTGAGATGAGGTCATACTGGATTGGGGCAGGCCCTAAATCCAATGGCTGGTGTCTTTCATAGAGGAGATACACAAGGAAAAAGGCAGACAGAGGCAGAGACTGGAGTTAAACTACCAAAAGCCAAGGAATGCCAACAAAGATTGTTGGCAACCCCGTCAAAGACTAGAAAAAGCATGAAAGGATTCTACTCTAGAGCCTTTGAAGGGAAGAGCATGACCTTCGAGGCACCTTGATTTCAGACTTCCAGGCTCCAGAAGTGTGAGAGAGTAAGTTTTAGTTTATTTGGTCACACAGTTTGTGGTACTTTTGTTATGAAAACCCTAGAAAACTAATACATATGTGAATGCAAGCAAAACTGTTCTTTTTACAGAAATATTTGTGAAACACCAGTGCTTTAAAGGACTTCTATTCAAGTGATATGCTGTTACTAAGAGAGTACAAGAACAGAAAGCTTCCAGTGTCATATCTTACAATCATTACACTATACCATATCCTCCGTCTTCCTCCCTTCCAACCACCCAGTAGTTGCCACATGCTTACAATGTGCCAAGCAGTGGACAACGGACAAAATAACTACTATACCCTCTGTCATGGTGATCTCAGTCTAGTCTCACTCAATAGGTTGTAAAAGTCCTCCCATGGCAATGCATACAGCCACCAAGTATTTTTTAATAACTATACAGTGTTTCATGGACTGCATGCAGCACACTTTAAGCAATATCCTATCAACAAATATTTCTATTATTTTCAATTCTTCAATATTATTATAAACAGTGAGATGAACATCATTGTACTTACATCTATACCCTTCTCTGCATATCCTGTCCAGATGAAAATCTTAGCATAGTATTTCTAGGTCAAGGGTATGTACATTTTACTTAACGATACAAACCGTCAAAATGACCTCAACAAAGAAGGTACCAATTGACGTTTCCACCAACAGTGAGAGTCCATTTCTTTAATCAACACTTGGTACTGGTATTTTCATTTAAGCCAATATTATAAATGACCAATAATGTTATTGTGCATTTCTGTGATTATTAGTGAGATATAGCCATTAATGGTATAGAGTTTAGAGCAAGGCTGTTTGAATTTGAATGCCAGTTCTACTAGTTCAAAGTTATTAAACTCTTGATACCTGTTTCCTCAACTGTAAAGCAAAGATAGGAAGAATATCTGCCAATAATGTAGCTGGGAGAATTAAATGGGTTAATATCTGTAAACTGCTTACAACTGTACATAGTTCACAGTGCTATTATTATTTCACAGGTCATCCAATCCTACTTCATTCTTTATGTGCAGATTTTCTGTTTATACTCAGCTCTTTCTTAATTTATAGGAACTCTTTGTATATTCTAGATCTTCATCCTTTGTCATGTAGTTGGTAAATACTTTTCCTAATGTATCGTTTGTCTTTGATTTTTCTTCTTTTTGGCTCTATTTCCCTAGAGAAATTTTATGTTTATATAGTCAAGTTATCAATCTTACCTTTATGGTTTCCAGGTTTTATGTACACAAGAAAACACTTTCCACAAAATATAGTATTTTAATTTAACAGTAAAGTGAAAGACAGTTAACAATTTTGGTTTTGTTTGTTAGAAGACTTGAGAGGTTATTTCTAGGCAGAGTCTCATTAATTTAACATTCAAGATGGGGAAACATTACAATTTTTTCTCCTTATTTTTTATTTTTATTTATTTTTATTTTTTCATATTAATTTATTGTCAAATTGGTTTCCATACAACACCCAGTACTCATCCCAACAGGTGCCCTCCTCAATGCCCATCACCCACTTTTCCCTCTCCCCCACCCCCCATCAACCCTCAGTTTGTTCTCAGTATTTAAGAGTCTCTTATAGTTTGCCTCCTTCCCTCTCTGTAACTTTTTTTTTCCCCCCTTCCCCTCCCCCATGGTCTTCTGTTAAGTTTCTCAGGATCCACACATGAGTGAAAACATATAGTATCTGTCTTTCTCTGTATGGCTCATTTCACTTAGTGTAATACCCTCCAGTTCCATCCACGTTGCTACAAATGGCCAGATTTCATTCTTTCTCATTGCCAAGTAGTATTCCATTGTATATATAAACCACATCTTCTTTATCCATTCGTCAGTTGATGGACATTTAAGTTCTTTCCATAATTTGGCTGTTGTTGAAAGTGCTGCTATAAACACTGGGGTACAAGGGCCCCTATGCATCAGCACTCCTATATCCCTTGGGTAAATTCCTAACAGTGCTATTGCTGGGTCATACGGTAGAACTATTTTTAATTTTGAGGAACCTCCACACTGTTTTCCAGAGTGGCTGCCCCAGTTTGCATTCCCACCAACAGTGCAAGAGGGTTCCCGTTTCTCCACATCTTCTCCAGCATCTATAGTCTCCTGATTTGTTCATTTTAGCCACTCTGACTGGCGTAAGGTGGTATCTCAGTGTGGTTTTGATTTGCTTTTCCCTGATGAGGAATGACGCTGAGCATCTTTTCATGTGTCTGTTGGCCATCTGAATGTCTTATTTAGAAAAGCGTCTATTCACGTCTCCTTAAAGTATTTCTGAAGAAAAAATAAAAACGTCTTCCCAAGTAGTCTCTTGGGACACTACTAAAAATATTTTCTAGAGCTATAGCGTCTCCACAAAGAGTGATTTATAATTTCCTGTTTCAGAATTTCTCTCAATCTTAAAAGTTTTCTGTTAAACAAATGGGCATCTACATTCTATGAAATCATATATCTAGGTTTTACATGTTATGAAGAGATTTTGGCTTACTGATATACCAGATACATACAAAAAATTACAACACGGACAGGCTGTTAACTGGGGTACTCAATGATTACTCAGATTGGCAAATGCCAAATTAGAAGCAAACCATTTTTAAAGCATTTAATCTGCTCCATTTTCCCCTCAAGGAAATTAATTTTTCTAAGGAAATTTCATTGTGCTCATCTACCTACATAGGCATGCTTTATCACTCTAGCTATTCTCTGTTCTAATTACAATCTAAATTTTGCATCCTTTGTGGATTTTCTTGCATGTCTTCTTCCAGGTAATTAATATGACTTAAATAAAACTGCATTTAACATAACACCTATGGCACCATGCAGAGCACTGCCCTCCATTCAATATGGTGCCATCATTACCTTAGGCATCATTCAACTGCTAATTTTTAGTCCATATTTACAACTACCTTGAATTTAATTTTCCTAAAATAGTATCCATCATTTTAGTGAAAATTAAATACTAGCTTCCTTCCATTGAGTACTAATTTTATAATTCTACTTTATTAAAAAGTAAACACACTAAGAGCATTCAATTTATTTGGCTTAATTTGTCCGTCACATACTTATAGGTTTATTGCTCACTCTTCAATTCTTTTGCACATACTTTACATGCATTCTAAATGGAGTCATTAGCTGGTGGCCAACATGCAAAGGCCAGTTTCATATGCTTTACTCATAGGTTTGCATTAAAAACAAAACAAAATAGGGGCACCAGGCTGGCTCAATCAGTTGAGCATCGGACTCTTGGTTTCGGCTTAGGTCATGATCCCAGGGTCATGGAATTGAGTTCTGTGTCTGGCTCTGTGCTGAGCATGGAGCCTGCTAAAGATTCTCTCTCTGTCTCCTCTCCCCGCGCCCCCTGCCCCTCTGCCCCTCTACCCTGCTTGTTTTTTCTCTCTAAAATAAAATTATTTCCACTAAAAGAAATTCTCTAAAGAGAAATTCATTTATTTTAAATAAACTTGGTGCAACCTCTTTCTACATAGCCCTTAATTAGACAATATTCCATCAGAGGTCCACAGTCTATCATAGTCCCTGATTCTAAATTCTAACCTAGCTGGAAAACAAAACAAAACAAAACTATGAGACGTTAGGAAAGTACTGTTCTCTACCTCCACAATGCAGCTTTCAAACTGTCACCAGAATTCCCAAGCTTTCCTTAAATAATCAAACAAAAACAATATCTAAAGAATTCCAAATTTCTCAAAAGGCCCTCGGGGTACATTTTCATTATATACTTCATTCTTTCTACACTCCTGTTATAATATCCATGCTGTGTCCCAAATACGTCCTATTCATTTTCTAAATGAGCTTTGGAGATTTTCATCTTATTTCTTTTGATAAGAAGAAATGCCTCCTCATCTCCTACCTATCCCTACTTCATCTCTAGTACTCACTCAAGAACTGCCTCAAATATCATCTCCTCTAAGAAGCTTTCCTCATCTCACCCAGCAGAAATTTAGTGCTCTGAAAGTGATTTCTTCTCCAAATAACTTTGACCTAAATAGGTGTATCTTGATAAATATATGTCTATATAATGCTTTATAGTTGAGCTGCTTGTACAAATAGTATCTCAATTAATAGTCATTCTGTGTAGTCACATTAAAAATCATATAGAGGATGGATACTCAAGATCTAACACTTAGTAAATAAACAAAGGAATTTAGTTGTACCTGCATAAACTAAAGGTATATGTATACATGGTTTCTGGAACCTAGAAAGGACTTTTGGAAACATGAAAGTAACATCCCAAAAAGTTTCTAAAGGAAGACATATCTTATAATTGAACCATTTTCCTGTTTGTTTAAACCAACAGTTAATAGCCACTCCTGAAGTTTTTGACATAAATATGAAAAGGCTCATATTGCTAAGGAATCTACCAGAAGAACTCTGTCTCCTAGGTGTGGTTAATAATATTTGCAGATGATTCTTAGACTGAAACTATGACCTAATGCATTTGTTAAAACAAACAAAGCAGGCTGTCCATTCCTTATTGAAAAATGAAAAGCTAGCCTATTTCCAGTGATCATTTTTTTCAGATATTTTGGCAAACAGAGCATTATTTGTTAGCAGTGGGATTATTTATGTGGTGAGAATTTTAATAACAGTATTCCATAAATCAGCTTATATACAACGTCATTTTATCAACGTTCCTATTCAGGTGAAATAAAAGTTAAGCCAATGGAACCAGGTGATCTGGGTTCAAATTCTAATTCCTGACTTTGTAATGTGATCCTGGATAAGCTGCTTAATTTCTCTGGGTCTCAGGTTCAATATATGTAAAACCAGGAGGTTGGATGAAATGATTCCTGGGGTGTGTTGCAGGCTCAAAAAAACGGAGAGAAGAAACACATCTTAAATTCATTTTATTAATAGAAGAAATTAAACTATCAGCATAAACTGACAATTTTTTTCTATTTATTTACAAAGCTGATAAATAATATTCTGAAACTGGCCCTAAAATGCTTAGTTGGGTTTCTCAGGTCAGTAAATCTAGCACTTTAAACTTAACTATCAATTTCCCTTCATTTTACTGAGGTATCTTTCATCTTTAGTCTCAAAAGTTGCTGTAAAATTTCTTGTTTCTTTGCAATTCATGACATAATTCATCCCAGTCTGGTGTTTCATCAATTTAACAGTTCTAATTGCCTTATTATCTGCTCTGGTGCAGTAGTAAAGCCTCTGAACATTTCATTTACCTTACCAACAAGAAAAGCCCATATATCTCAGCCTTAAGGATATTACCTCTACCTCTTGGATGAGCAGAGGCATGAAGAACTTAAGCTCTCTGGAAAGCCAATATAATCTATCACTATTTAACTGTTTGTCAATGTTTATGCCTGTCTCAACTCACATTTAATGGGGCTTTTTATTGTTATTTTCCACTATAAAATTTTGAAGGCACCTAAATGTCACTAATTCCTTTCCAAGTTTAGCATGTATATTGCAATGTTACTTACTTAGAGACACAGGGATATGGTGCAAATGCACAGGCTTTGAGAGCATTTAGGCAGATTAACTTGCGAAAGTTCAAATCTTAGTTCTGACCTTTGCTCTTTATATGGTCTTAAGGGAGTACCTGCCTCTCTCCGTCTCAGTTTCCTCATGTAAAACATGAAGACTAACTGCTCTACAATATGGTAGTGAATATAAAGTAAGTGTAGTTCCTGGTCCAATGCTGCATCATACTTAAGAGGGACTCAGTCACTGTTAGTCATATCCTTCCTATACCAAGGGCTCCCATTTGGCTGTGATTCTGCTTGTTGAACTGGCTAGTCTGAAAACAGATTCTAGTTATCAGCTACTTCTATAGGAGTGTTTCCAAATGGCTGGTTGTAACTCATTAGTCAGGATTGTAATAATCCTATGACTCCCGAAATCAATTCAGTGGGTCATGATCATTGTCGTTTTAATGAAAGAAAATAGAATGGAATTGGAAATAACAGAGTGCATCATAAGTGGTTAAAATGGAAATATTTCATTAAACTTTTGTTTCAGTCATACACACACACACACACACACACACACACACACACACACACACACACACTATGTCATGAGGTAAAATAAAATATATTTCTAAATCTGGGTTAGATCAGAAAAGTTTGAAATACACTGCTTCACAGAGAAGGCTAGTCATCTTGATTGGATCACTTTTTCTCCCTGCCCAACCTCCCCAGGGAAATGTACTACTGAGACCACTATTTCAGTGTAAAAGGCCCACCGGCAATGTCTCTCTACAGAAAGAGATTACACACACACACACAGACACACACAGACACACACACACACACCTGTGTGTGTATATGTATATATACGTATACACACATACATAGATGTTTGAAGTTACCTGCAATGTTAACAAGACCACGAAGAAGAAGTGATACTTTAATTCTTCCCTTACAAATATCTTTTGGGGAACCTGGGTGTCTCAGTCAGTTAAGCAACCAACTTTGGCTCAGGTCATAACCTCAGGGTTTGTGAATTCAAGCCCCATATTAGGCTCGCTGCTGTCAGTGCAGAGCCCACTTTGGATCCTCTGTTCCCTCTCTCTCTGCCCCCCACTCTCACGTACTCTTTCTCTTTCTTAAAAATAAATAAACATTAAAAAAAAAAAAGAAATATCTTTTTTGAGGCACCTGGGTGGCTCAGTCAGTTAAGTGTCCAACTCTTGATTTTGGCTCAGGTCATGATCTCATGGTCCTGAGATTAAGCTCTGCCATGGGTTCGACACTGAGTATGGAGCCTGCTTGGGATTCTCTCTCTCCCTCTCTCTCTCTGCCCCTCCCCTGCTTGTGCTCTCTTTCTTTCTCTCTCTCAAAATAAATAAATAAACATAAAAAAAACCATCAGTTTAGGGAAAAATATCTTTTTTAATTACTAGTCAAGTACTCATCTCACATTTTTCTACTTTTGAAATACAGTAGCAACTAAAGAGCTCCCTGGGGGCCTTAAAGATAATAATAATAACAAAGAAATTTACAACCAGAAAGACAGTTACCAAATGAGAATGCCACCTTTAAAACTGAAAATGTAAAAAATAAACAAACATAAAATAAAATCTAAAATATATTCTGTAACCACAACTCTTTCAGGAAAATACACTAATCTTTTGGGGAGAATATTTATTTTTGTCTTTTAAAGCAGAGCCAAATTAAATGGGAGTTGAAGGAGGGCTATTAGGGAAAGCTTTCCCCAGAAAGTGATCTTAAGTTAGGATTTGATGAATAAGAATTAGCAGAGTAAAGAAGAGGGAAATGGTATGTGGCAGGATGTAGCATTCTAGGACTAAAAAGCTACAAAAGATTCTTAACTGTGATAGAAAATGGAAAGTTGGTTTGAGAATTAAGTAAGGCTGGTTCATGAGTGTGGAGAAGAGTAGTAAGAGAAAAAGCTAACCAATAAAGCAGGGTGGGGGGGGGGGGGTGGTGGAGACAGCATAAAATCTTATCAGGTCATACTAAAGAATATGGACTCTTCCTAAATGTATTAGACAATCATATCAGGTGAGGGGCATAATCATATTTTAGTTAAAAAAGATCCCTATGACTGCAATTTGGAGAATGTAATAGTAAGGGAAATGGCAAGGGCCAGGCAACAAGGGGAGGTACAGCAATCCAGGAGAAAGACAATGGTGACCTATTCAAGGGTGGTAGCTGGGGGAATTGAGAGGGAGATTAAAGTGAAAATTATTTTAACCAGAGTGCATCTGATAGATGTGGGAAGACTAAAGAGGGAGCAGCCAAAGGTAACTGGGCAGATGGTGGTATGGTAGTACCACTGTCTGGCAAAAGGAGTCCGGGAGGAAGAGTGTGGGAGAGGGAGGGAAAGTATAAAACTACACAGTTGTTCCTCCTTATCTGTGGGGGATAAGTTGCAAGACCCCTAGTGGATGAAGGTAGTACAGAACCTTATATATACTGTGTTTTTTCCTAAACATACATACGTATGACAAAATATAATTTACAAATTAGGCACAAGAGATCAGTAACAACAATAAAACAGAATAACAATATACTGTAATAAAAGTTGTGAATGTGGTCTCTCAAAATATCTTATTGGACTATGCTAGTGTACAGTACTGGACTCACTTCCTGTGATGCTGTGAGATGATAAAACGCTTACGTGATGAGATGAATGATGTGAATGAGGTGAATGATGTAGGCACTATAACGTAGGGTTAGGCTACTACTGACCTAATCATGTGTCAGAAGGATGATGGGCTTCCAGACCACAACTGGCTATGAGGAGCTGAAACTGTGAAAAGCGAGAAAACCACGGATAAGAGGGGGGTGGCGGGGAGAGTACTGTAGTACCTTTTAGATCACCTTACATTTGAAGTGTCTCTATGACATTAAGCAGAAATGCCCAGAGGTAACCAGACCTGGAGTTCAAGTAAAAGATCTGGGCTGAGGATACACATGTGGGAGTTATAAACAACTGAAGTCAGAGGAATGGATGAGGCTGCTCACTGAATATTTACAAAGTGAAAAGGGAAAAGGAGCCCCAGGTAGACCTCAGAGAATATTTAAGACAGGGTAAGCTGCATTACTGCAAGAATGACATCTTTTTTTAAATTGAGGTGTAACTGAAATATGTCCATTTCAGGTGTATAACATAATGATTCAATATTTTTATTTTTTATTTTTTTTAATTTTTTTTTTCAACGTTTATTTATTTTTGGGACAGAGAGAGACAGAGCATGAACGGGGGAGGGGCAGAGAGAGAGGGAGACACAGAATCGGAAATAGGCTCCAGGCTCTGAGCCATCAGCCCAGAGCCTGACGTGGGGCTCGAACTCACGGACCGCGAGACTGTGACCTGGCTGAAGTCGACGCTTAACCGACTGCGCCACCAGGTGCCCCAGATTCAATATTTTTATATATTGCAAAATGATCACCACAATAAGTCTAACATCTATAACCATAGTTACATTTTTTTCTTGTGATAAGTTCTTGTGTGTGATGAGAACATTTACAACTGTTTTATTCACCATTACATCCCCATCACTCAATATCCCATCAAATATTAGTAGCTCAGTAATCTGTTGCATAAACAACAAAGGAAGAAGAAACCAAAAGTAGAATTGAGGAGGGGAAACGAGGTAGAAGGAAAACCAGAGGACTGCAGTATCACTGTAACCAAAGAAAGAAAACAGAATTAAAAGCCTTTTAAGAAGGAGGGGGAGGGCAATTCTGTCAATTGCTGCTAGTAAATCAAGATAAAGACTATTAAATATTATGGGTGACCTTTGTTTCATTGCTGTTGGTAAGGCAAAAAAACCCAAACTACAGTGGGTTAAGAAGTGACTGGGAGGTGGCAGTGTGGAGCCTGTGAATACAGACACAGCTTTTGACAAGTATGGATCCTAGGAAGGGAAATGACACAAAGGTTTATGCTGTTGATTCTTTAAGATGTTAGTGACTTCAGCATGCTTGAATACTACTGGAAAGAAACTGCTAAAGAGATTAAAGACATACAAAAGAGAAGCCTTTTGTATGTCTGAGCCTGGATGGCTCAGTTGGTTAAGCATTGGACTCTTGATCTCAGCTCAGGTCATGATCTTGCAGTTTGTGAGTTCAAGTCTCACGTTGGGCTCCACACTGACAGTATGGGGCCTGCTTGGGATTCTGTCTCTCCCTCTCTCTACCTCTCCCCCACTTGTGCGCATGCAAGCTCGCTCTCTCTCTCTTAAAACAAATAAACTTAAAAAAAAAAGAAAAAAGGAAAGAAAGAAACAAATATCCAGGGCAAGGAGATGGGATTCTGAACACAGGTAGAATGCTGGTTTTAGATAAGAAAGGTTCAGATCTTTGATTCTAAGAGGAAGAATAAGGGAAGTAACGCAGACTGCAAGTAAGTCTACAGGTTTGATAGTGCATGGGACACATACAAAGAGTATGTGATTCCTCCATTAGCGAGGGAAGACTTCAGGAAAGAAGTAATGATCAAGAAGAGACATAAAAATTAAGGACTAGTCACTATTATTCAGAGCAGTATGTTGGGAATGTTCTAGTCAGAGGAAGCTGCATATTTAGAAAAGGTCTGAACAGAGATTGATGTATTTACCAAGCCCCAAAACAAACAGAGTAGGGAAATTGGTTTGAGCCTAGATTTGGCCCCTGGCTTAAACTACCCCTCAGGCTGTTGCTGATATATTTCAAGGAATACTTTCGACTCTGAGAGGTGACTCTTGTTATTCCAATCAGGGCACTCTAACAATTAAGGATTCAGATGTTTGAAGAACTGTGGGCAAGGATTCATTAGCCAGTTACTCACCTATAAACTAAAGGCTTCTTGAATAACTACTAAGTTCAAGGTACCAACGTGGATTCTGGAGACTGCAAAGAGAATTAAGCATGTTTTTGGCACTCTTAAGCTCAGTCCTTTAATGGGCAGAAGAAGTAAAATGTTAGCTGAAGCCCATAGCCCATGTAAGATTTACTCCTTTTTTCTATCCTTTACTTCTCCTTTCTATTATCTTATGTATCTACCTGCTACTTGTCTCTCCCTCATCCTTCCCCTTCTTCTCTCTACCTTATTGGCCATCAGTGTAGATTTTATCAGTATGGAAAATTCTTAATACTTATTCTACTTACTGAACACTGCTTCATATTTCTGAGATCTCTAATTAAAAATTAGCTAAGTTCAACATTTCATATTCTAAAAAAAAAAGAAAAAGCTAAGTTATTTTTGTAAAAGGCCTTCAATGATTTTTCCTTATATGTCAATAGTATCCAAGAGAATACAGCATACATTTGGGGACTTAACATTTGAGGACTTAACTCTCAGTAAATACCCCCTAAAATGTTCACATAATATAATTTTAATTTTGCTGAAATATAATTCTGAAGGTTATGAGCTGTGAAAATGGTATTCAGGAATAAGTCAGTCACCAACATGGTGAATAAGTCTGACAACTGTCCAGCATCCAATCTCAATGCTATTCTGTTCCTTATTTTGTCCTTGTGTGTGATAGCTAGAATCCTAGTAAATGAATGGAAACACAAACAAAATTTTGTTTCTGTGAGGAAAAAGACCCAAAGAAGAAAGTCAATTACCAGTAGTGGTGACAATAATAAGTAAAAAAAAATCAAAGAAAATAATTGTTTGCAAATTTGGCCATTTGACAAGATTTCTTAACACATTCCTTAACAAAACATATATTGTCTATTGTATTTTCTCCAATTGCACATCATTATGTACCAACATGACAAAAAATAGCCAGAAAATTTTTAGTTGGGCTAAAATCTGGAATAACTATCAGGGATTCTTAAAGATTTGATAATCAACTACAGAATTATGATATTTTATCACACCATTAGACTCAAAAGACTGCCTAGGAGAAATAAGTGTCAGAGTCAAAAGTTACTGCCTTTTACTCTTTATGGTTAGAGGTATACACTAAGAGACTTAAACTCTAGATTGCAGAACTCATTCTGCTGCTTACTATCTGTGTACCTCTTTGAAAGTCACTTAATTTCTGTGTTAGCCAGGTCCTTGGAGAAGCAGACACCAACACGGTATTAAACTTGCAAGGATTTTATCACTGCAAACACACAGGAGAGAGAAAAATGAGAAGGGAGGTGGAAGGTTTGGCAAGGCCGCTAGGGAATCCTCAGGCCAAAGTCATTAGGGGAATCTCATGTCATCCAGGAAAAGGCCTGTATACGACTGGCTGACATCAGGTCGTGGGAAGCAAGGCGCTGAGAAAAACTGAGCGTCAGATTTCATGGTCCAGTAGCTGGGACCCATGCTTAATTACACTCTCTGCATACAGAGTTCTTCAAGTTCCATTCTCATGGCCACCACAACTTCTTCTACGAATTTTCACAACTATCAATTCCCTATTTTTGTGTTTCCTACTTCATGAGGTTGTGCAAAGTATCCTGGTAGGCACTAGGGATACGATGGTGACTAAGAGTGATGGTCTCTGTTCCTGAAAGAACTTCTCTAGTAGAAGATACAAAGAAGCAAAGAGACAATTAAATACTGTGTAGGTCATTCAGATTGTCACTTACCTACATCTATGGTGGCTCCCTCATACTTGTAGAAAATAAATCTACATACTCCTTAGTACGACATACACGACTGGGTCCTAATTTATGTTATTAACTTATCTCTTACTAACTCTTCGGTCCCCATACCATAAACACTGCAGCCATCACAAACATTTTATTGACTCCCATATGTAATATACCAATTCACAACTCCCTGTTTTTACACATATAGTTCTATCTAGAATGTGACTTTCATTTGGCCTCAAGATTCTGCTCAAATGTCACATGTGATAAGCCTTCTCTAATTCTAGAGCTGTGGTTCTCAACAGGGGCAATTTTATTCCCTATCTCCCAAGGAAGCATTTGACAATGTTGGGAGACAATTCTGGTTTGTTCCAAGTGTGTGTGTTTGGGGTGGGGAGGTGCTACTGGCATCAAATGGGTAGAGACTAGGGGTACTGCTAAAAACCTCACAATGTAAAAGACAACCTTCCCCAACCCCCAATAAATAAGTATACAGACCAAAAAATCAAAAGTGCCAAGGCTGAATAACCCTGCCCTAGAGGCAGTTTGTCATAACCTCATCTGAGCTCACAAAGCATTCTGTCTTTAATTAGATGCTATTCATCTTTCTTTAACACCACAAGCTCCTAGAGCACAGAATATGTGATTTATCTATCTATACCTAATAACGTAGTTAGTCTTATCCCTTTTATAAATTTGTCAAAGTATAAAAAGGTATATAGTCAGTGCACTGGGATCACTCAACAGGTGCTCTCACCTTGGGTCTACCCACTTCCTGTTTTTTTTTTTGGACGGGGGCAAATTACTTAAACTCAATTTCATCTGTAAAATAGAGCTCACTGCAGCTACTTCACATAAGAACTGTAAAGGTCAAATGAAACGCACATGAAATGCTTAGGTAATGGATGGCACATAGTACAAGCTAAAATGTATCAACTAACATTGCTATTCCCACACCTTTTTATGTTGCCAAAATAAGCAAAAAGAAGCTAAAGGTGGGGGGCAGGAGGTAGTGAGAAGAAATTTTAGAAGCAGAAAACATTAGTATTCAGCAAGTCAATTAATTATATAAGCAACATATGACTGCCTTCCCTTTATAACATTTTTCTCATCACTTGCTGATTTCAAAATAGTACTTGTATTTATTTGAAATTCAAAACAATGCTGTAACATTTATTAGGAACCCAAATCTGTGTTTACTACTAAAATTAATATAACTTAGGTACAAACTTATTTTATCTGTTTATCTAAGCAGTAACGCTGTATTATAAGTGAAGTATCACTAACTTCACAATTTTACCATCAAATAAGGAAGACACTAGTTTATATTTTCACAATGAGTATACCTGAACATCTGATGTTATGGAATGTTAGGTTAGGATATTACATGTTATGTGTTACACAGCACTTACGAATGCTCTTTCAACTAAGAATTGGTGACGGTGTATGGGTCGATTTTGGCAAAAATTCAGTAACAAACTTCGGGTGAACAGTAGTCAGTATTTGGCATAGCACCTTATACATAGTAACTGTTCAATAATGTTAAGATAAATCCAATGAAGGAATCCTCAGGCCTGGGAAACTTTATCACGGTACAGATTGGCAGTAGTAGTAGTAGTAGTAGTAGTAGTAGCAGCAGCAGCTACCAGGGTGGTACCAGTCAGTATCTTTTATCTTCCCTCACCAAAACTGTTCAACTCTGCTTACTGGAAAATATTTTTCCCATAGAAAGAAAGACATGGATTTTCAAGGGCTGTGGTACCCATTTAAAACTAAAAGGAAGATGAACCTCTGTATGCTTGCTGCTGGGGAAAGCAATGATTGTTGATGTCTCCAAATTTACTGATTACCTCTGTTCTAACTGTAGTAAAACCTGCATATGAAGAATGAACAGTTTTCACCCATTTGGTTCTCAGTAGGGAATTTCAATCTTTAGAAATGTCTCAAACTTGCCATTCAAGACTTATTCACTGTTTCGGGGGGCCTGGGTGGCTCAGTGGGTTAAGCATCTGACTTCAGCTCAGGTCATGATCTCACGGTTCATGAGTTTGAGCTCCACGTTGGGCTCTGTGCTGACTGCTCAGAGCCTGGAGCCTGCTTCAGATTCTGTTATCTCCCTCTCTCTCTCTGCCCCTCTCCAGCTTGCATGCTGTCTCTCTGTCCCTCAAAAATGAATAAACATTAAAAAAAATTTCTTTAAATACTTGTTTACTGTTTATTTCTAATTTATGAAAAACTAGGGGCACCTGCGTGGCTTAGTTGGTTAAGCATTCAACTTTTGGTTTCAGCTGAGGTCACAATCTCACTGTTTCGTGGGTTCAAGCCCTGCATTGGGCTCTGTACTGACAAGTGTGGAGTCTGCTTGGGATTCTCTCTCCCTCTCTCTCTCTCTGCCCCTCTCCCACTCGTGTTGTCTCTCAGAATAGCCATACAAACTTAAAGAAAAATCTTATAAATTAAAAAAAAAAAAAAAAACCTCCAGCTAAGTGGGATATTAAATTGGAGAATTTGATACTAAAATAATATGGAAAAGGGATTTATCTTATTTTTAATTTTTTTTTTCAACGTTTATTTATTTTTGGGACAGAGAGAGACAGAGCATGAACGGGGGAGGGGCAGAGAGAGAGGGAGACACAGAATCAGAAACAGGCTCCAGGCTCTGAGCCATCAGCCCAGAGCCTGACGCGGGGCTCGAACTCACGGACCGCGAGATCGTGACCTGGCTGAAGTCGGACGCTTAACCGACTGCGCCACCCAGGCGCCCCTATCTTATTTTAACTTCATAGAAAACATCTATCCAGTATAAGGAAGATCAACTGGTATAACTTGGTCTTAATCAAAAGACATGCTAGCAAAAAGTTATGCCCCAATACTACCTTCAATAATGAGCTCAATTCCTAGGCCTAAACCTACTCTTCAAGTATTAACTTGGTAGGCATGATAATAAGTCCACAAACTATAGAAGGCAATCTCAATTAAATATTTTACTTCATTTTTTTCCCCTTGGTTTTGAATAGGCATGAGAAATAAGAGAAATGCACTTTGTGTATGTCTCATTCATTTCTGTCGTCACAAAAAAAATGTACCATCTGTACAACAAATTAGGTACTCTGCTTCTGTTTTTACTTTAAAGAATTATCAAAGCCTTCAATTTTTTGTAAACTAATATATCCAAATCATATGCATTACAACATTATTTAATACAGTCAATAGATTCTTCAACATTTCATGCAGTTTAAGACAAAATTATTCTAAAAACCACAAGAAATCTCTATTAGCTTTATACTGAAATTACTGTGAAACACCAAACATAAAACATCCAAAAACTATTTATTAACCTCTACAGACAGCTATAAAAGCGTCATAACCAAACAAAAATTTAAGTTACGATTCTAATTTGTAAGAGGTCAGCATTAAAGTTTGTTTACATTTTAAAGCAAATTACACTTTTAAAATCCTCTCTTCTCATATATACATACATACATTTAGAGGCCACATATTTAGGAATTAGATGTATTTATGGAAATTAACCAATTATACATAACATTTATAATTTCACAAACATAATACTACTGGAAATTTTTTTTAAAAATTCTGGCCTTAATATGTAAATTTAAAAAATAAAAAAAAAAACCTAAGAATAATCATTTTCCCTATATCTAATATTCTCTGTCAATGAAAAATATTATCAGCATTTATTCCTCTCATAGAACTTCTACAAAAAATAGTTAAAGTAATCAAAATGTAACATAAAGTTATTTCTTAGTTACATCAAGAAGTCAAAGACACATAGAATCTAAACTTTTAGAGTAGTTAGCTATTCTCAAAAGTATTCTGGAAAATGCACTGAGCTATACCATTCAAATATAGCAAGTGGCTCTAACAGTTCACTAATGCATCAAAAGCTTAGAAAACGAATATAAAGTGTTAGTCTTTCTTTAAAAGGCTAATGTCTATTAACAGCTTAAAACATGGCACAGTAGGGGGTTAATATGTTGTTGTCTGAATCACTTTCATCAGTTTAAGTACCTATTAGTCCTTATTAGCAATGTGCTAGCAAGGTGCTATTGGTCTTTTAAAGTTTTTTCTGCTTCTTCTTAAGTCTATCTGGCCAGAAAGATTCTTTGGCAATAATGCAATAATTTGACAATTATGTTTTGAAACATAAAGTTTAGATTTTTTTTCCCTTTGGATTTTAGGGTTTCGAATGTTAGGTATTTGAAAAATGTTTTCTTTTAGGACTCTGTTCAAGATTTAAATTGCTCAGCACATCTGTATACCTAATCTTTTTCCATCTTAAAATTTTCAACAATATGAACATATTCTCCAAAATTTCTTCAGCAGGGAGAAATCAAGATCAGTCTTCTCAGAAACCAAAACAATTCATGTTCTCTCCTAAGTAAGAACACTAACATAGAAATGAATACAAAATTAATGTTCACAAAGTAAAACTGCCTGTTTGTTCAATTAACTTAGTTCTAGGATAACCAAAAATTATTCTTTAAATATCACAAATTTATTGTTTAAAAACTGAAATTCAAATGATAAAACTGAAAAATATCTTCGTGAACCTAGTTTCAAGGACCAAACTGAATAAAATCTAAAATTTTTTTTAACAGTTTAGCATAGAAAAGTCATTCTGATTAGCGTGTAATGTAGTAATTTCAAAAAGTTTTCCAGCTCTGGCTCTACCAATAATCAGCTGAGTAATCCTGAACAAATTATCTACCTCTCTTTTCTGTTTCTGTTGAGGGTGGGGGCGGGCAAATTGTTTTTCAAAACCTATGTTTTTAAAGACATAAATGTAGATACTTTTGCAAGCACAAAATATCCCTAGAAGGATACACACATACACAAAAGTGAGTAATGAGGGGCACCTGGGTGGCTAAGTCAGTTGGGCATCTGACTTCGACTCAAGTAATGATCTTGCAGCCTCTGAGTTCAAGCCCCACATCGGGCTCTCTGTGCTCAACGCAGAGCCTGCTTCGGACCCTGTTTCCCTCTCTGCCCCGCCCCACCCCACCCCCAAAATAAATAAAAATGTAAAAATAATTTTTAAAAAATGAATAATGAAGTTGGGTCCAAGAGGGCAAAACTGGGTGGCTAGTGCACAAGGGCAGCAGACACATATTTCACTGAATATCTTTTTGTGCCTTTGGAGTTTTATACCATGTCTATACTGAAAATTGTTCAAAAAACTGTTCTAATGTATTTTAAAATATTTTAAAGGGAGATGAAGGGTAAGATACAGTTACTGTTTTCAAGAAACTTAATGTCACAGAGAGTAACTGATTCATTTGACAATATTTACCAAGAGTCTTTTTTGCACCAGACCTCTGGAAAATGTGTCCCTGCCTTCATGGAGCTTATATCCTAGGGGAGATTCATGTACAACACTAGCCAGAGAAAGAAAGTCTAGTCCAAGTAAAGCAATAATTAGAGAGAGGACTTCTGACACTCCTAATTTTCATATCACTACCCAAAAATCAGTGAAAACAGTCTGAGTTCCCCTAAAACAGATTTGCAGTAGCAAAAGGAATTGTAACAGAAGTAAAGAGAAGTTATTAGAAGCAGGAATAGTAAGAGACACATAAACAGCTGATAATATTACATGAAAGCAAGAGACAGAAAAAAATTTACAGTAAACATGAAACCAAGTTATCAACATAGTATAATGCAAGCATTCTCCAATTAGGGCCTCAGTTATACTGTAAAGATGTTTATTATAATCAGGTTTCTAGAGATCTCAGTAGACATATTTTTCATAGGAAAAATGGTATTACTTGGTGTTAAGTTTTGTTAAGATGTACCATAAAAGCCTATTAAAGTATGTAAGTATTCAATGTGCATGAAACACTTTTGACAGCATACTATGAATACCATGTATGGTTCTTTCTAATAAAAAAATCAGAATTTCAACTTGGATACCAAGAATGCCTCCTAATTCATTACAGTGTTTGCCAGAGAAGTGGTGACTCTTTTACCTTATAAGAGGTAGGATGAGCAAATGGAATAGAAGCAAGGGCAGAGTCTTTAAGAACAAAGGGTTATTGGAATTTCAAGGCAAGATAGGTTATCTGACATTTCCTCTTCTTCCTCTTCTCTCTTCCATTCCCTCCTAACCAAAGAATAGCACTGAACTGGGACACCTGGGTGGCTCAGAAGGTTAAGTGTTTGACTTCAGCTCAGGTCATAATCTCATGGTTCCTGAGCTTCAGCCCCTCATCAGGCTGTCTGGTGTTTGCTTCAGCACACAGGCTGCTTCGATCCTCTGTCTCCCTCTCTCTCTCTGCTCCTTCCCCACTAGCACTTGCGCTCTCTCTCAAAAAAAAAAAAAAAAAAAAAGAATAGCACTGAAGTGCACAAAAAGAGTTGGGAGATGAAGGAAGACAGTGTTCTTCCCTACCTCTTACACAGAGAATAAGACCTCAATATAGGACACTGAAAATGGAGGGAAACGGGCCAAAGTTGAGCCCGAACAACAGAATTTACAAAAAAAAACAAAAAACAAAACAAAACAAACAAAAATAAAGAAAGAAGGCAATCTCCAGCCAGTTCCAGTAAAGGGGAATGACTCATGATACATAGGTATAATATAAAAATATAATATATAATATAAAATAATATAAAAATCAGAGTAAGGATCTCAATTACTACTCTATTGTGAGTAACATTATTTCAATTCAAGGGATTTAAACACTATACGAATTTTTTGACTTGTATAACTAAAATCCAGGGGAGGATCTGCTTCAAGGTTGTCAGATTCAGCAGTTAACATCATCGAGAAATCTCCCTCTGTATCTTCACTCTGCCATCCATAACACAAGCTTCCTCTCAAAGCCAGATTCTCCAGTGCTAAAGGAAGGCTGCCAGCCACGGAATACTTCTGTGCCAGAATTCTAAGCAAGAGTTCTGAAATGTACCTTGTTTAGACCAGCCTAAATTATATGTCCACCTGGAATTAATTCATCATCAGAAAGTGGAATCTGATTGGCTAAAACCACTCAAAGGCCCACTACTACAGCTGGAGGTGAAGCAGTTACCCCAAACAACATGGCTAGGTGTATGTGGATGAGGATGGTGGATACAGACAGGAAACTGCAGGCAGATTCAAAAGAAAAAACAGATATTGAGAAAAGAGCCACAGTGTTCACTGCATGATGTTACACATGAAGATCCAGAGTTATCAAAAAGTATATGTACAATACTGCCCATTTATAAGACAGAAAATCATTATAAGAATTATCCTTTTTACAAACAAAAGCCAAAGTTGACTCCTGACATTACTTTTATTTAATCTAATACTAGAAATGCCACAACAGTTTAAAAAGAGTAATATAGGGGCACTTGGGTGGCTCATTTGGCTAAGTATCGACTTTGGCTCAGGTCATGATCTGGAGGTTTGTGTGTCTGAGTCAAGCGCTGTGCTGACAGCTCAGAGCCTGGAGCCTGCTTCAGATTCTGCGTCTCCCTCTCTCTCTGCCCCTCCCCCACTCACGCTCTTTCTCAAAAATGAGGATTAAAAAATTTTTTTAAAATAAAAAGAGTAATATAAATATAGAAAATAAAAATATCTATTTTGAGACCTATATATTTTCTAATTCCAATAGGATATATAAAAGAAAATACAAATGAATAGAAACAAACACCTGTTCCCACAGGTAGAGAAGATTAAGGGTATGTACATCTACTAGATTTTTAAACCTATGATGACAATTACAAAACTTATGGAATGGGTTAAAAATTAAACGTTATCAACAATAAATTAAAATCCTTCTCTAGAAATGCGAAACTTAAGAACTTAAGGTATCATGTATCAGAATGAACAGATATCACTATCTAGAAAAGGTATCTGTACTCCCATGTTCACTGCAGCATTATTAACAATCGCCAAGACATGGAAACAACCTAAGTGGCCAGTGACAAATGAAGAGATAAAGAAAATGTGGTACTATACATAAGCTGGCCCTTGAAACACAGGGTTTGAACTGCATGGGTTCACTTATACACGAGGTTTTTATTGATACAGTACAGTACTGTAAATGTATTATCTCTTATGATTTTTAAAATAACATTTTCTTTTCTCTAGCCTGTTACTGAAAGAACACTACATATAATACATATAACATACAAAATATGTGTTAGTTGACTGTTCATGGAATCAGTAATGATTCCAGTCAGTAGTAGGCTATTACTAAAGTTTTGGGGGAATCAAAAGTTATAAGTGGATTTTCAACTGTGCAGTGTCCCAACCTCCACACTGTTCAACGGTCAACTGTATATATACATATAAAATGGAATATTATTCAGCCACAAAAAGAAGAAAATTCTGCCATCTGCAACAACATGGATGGACACTGATGGCATTATGCTCAGTGAAATAAACCAGACAGAGAAAGGCAAACACTGTATGATCTCACTTTTATGTGGAATCTAAAAAACCAAACTCATTGAGATACAGAACAGATTGGTGGTTGCCAGAGTTAAGGATGGGCAAAAACAGGTAAAGGTAGACAAATGGTAAAAAAAAAAAACTCCCACTTATAAATAAGTTCTGAGGATGTAATGTACAGTATGGTTACATATAGTCATCATCAAAACAATACTGTATTATATATCTGAAAGTTGCTAAGAGAGTAGATATTAAAAAGCTCTCATCTCAAGAAAACAAATCTATAATTATGTGAGGTAAGTGATATTAACTAAACCTACTGTGGAAATCATTTTGCTATACACACACACACATATATATATTAAATAATTATGTTGTACACCTTGGATTAAACAATGTTATATGTCAATTATATCTCAATAAAACTAGAAAAAAAAACCCAAAAGAATTAACACAGTAACACAGAAAAGATGGTTTAAAAAGTAATATTGTTGGGCTTCGTTAGCCTCAGCTTCTGATCAACCCAGCACCAAGCAGGTTTTCAGGACCCATTACCCAGACCTCTCCACCTGCAAGTCTCCCCTCACCCCCAAGGTATCCTATACAGAATGCAGCATCCCAGAAATCCCAGAAATACCCTTCCTCCAGGTAAAAAAAACCCTGGGTTGCCTGAGGCATATACATTATTCTATACAAGGGAGAAGGAGGTGATTAAGTATCTGGTTAGGGGCAGCCACCTCATACCTCCTTTACTCTCTATCTATGGGGATGCTCGTTTAAAAAAATAATCAAATAACTTAATTTTTCTACAATATGAAAAGTAAATAAAGACAGTATTATTAGAGTAAAATTAAGAAGTGTACAAAGTTTTGGAAAGGATATGAATCAAGAAAAGGAACTCTCATACAATGCAACTGAAATTTTAAAATGGTACAAATGCTTTGGAAACAGTTTAGCATTACCTAACCAAGTAGAACATTCACAAACCTCATGACCCAACAATTCCATTTCTGGATAAATACCCAAGAAAAACTCTCATATACCATTACCAAAGACATGAATAAGAACACACACAGAAACACAGTTAGTAATGGGAACAATCCAAATGCCCATTGATTAGAAGAATGGATAAACTCTGGTATTATCACAATTAAATAGGACACAACAGTCAACACAGATGTACTGCAATGAAATGTAAAAATATAGATAAATCTTACCAACATAACAATCAGTAAAAAATACTAGGTCTCAGAAGATATTTTTCTTAAAAATTAAAAAGTAACTAAACAATATAATTCCTTAGCAATATACAAATGATAAAAGTATATGAAATAAAAAAGCAAGGTAAATTCACTGGCCACTGGTAACTGATTCAACATCCAGCCCCTTTCCTATCCCTGGAGATCAGGGGATGGGACTAAAAGTTCCAACTCTTTAATCGCTGTTGGTTCCCTGGCAACAAACTCCAACCTCAGGTTACCTAGGGGCTTTTCAAAAGTCATCTCCTTAACACAGAGAAAGACTTTTGTTGCTTTCTTCACTAAGGAAATTCCAAAGTTTAAGGAGTTCTGTGTCAGGAATGGGAAGGGGGACCAAACATGTATTTCTTATTATAAATTACAGTATCACAGGACCCCCAAGGAGCTTTTATTTATATGAATTATATCTATTAATGTTTATTCTATTAGAAATTAAAACTAAGGGGCGCCTGGGTGGCGCAGTCGGTTGGGCGTCCGACTTCAGCCAGGTCACGATCTCGCGGTCCGTGAGTTCGAGCCCCGCGTCGGGCTCTGGGCTGATGGCTCAGAGCCTGGAGCCTGTTTCCGATTCTGTGTCTCCCTCTCTCTCTGCCCCTCCCCCGTTCATGCTCTGTCTCTCTCTGTCCCAAAAATAAATAAACGTTGAAAAAAAAAAATTAAAAAAAAAAAAAAAAGAAATTAAAACTAAGAAAATTTTAAAATATTTTTAAAATTAAAAAAATTAAATATATTTGTTAATTCACTTAAATGTTTCACATTTTTGCAAATTTTTTAAATGTCTGTACTAACAGAAGCATCTACATTTTCCTATCTTCTGCATTCAGTCTATTGCAATACCACATACCATATAGTCTCTGGAAAACTCCACTGTACAACTGTGAACAAATGAAAGTGAAAAAGGCAACGTCTCAGTTTTACTACGAAAATAACTTATCTTGCAGACACACTGAAAGGGTCTCAGAGACCCCAAGGGCTTCCTGGACCATACTTCGGAAACCACTAGTCTAGTGAATTGAACAGATAATATATGTTTAGCACTACCTTACCAAAACTAGTAACAGACAAATGCTTTGAGAACACAGACAAGGAAACACTAACTTTGGAGACAGACAGGGAAACTTCTACAGAGGTGTTACCATTTGATCTGAGACTCAAGTCCTTACACACTAGACTCCATAAGAACTGTACGCTCTCCCTCCTACTTTCTGGTGTATCTCCTACCCCTCTTCTTCTATCTCACTTGGTTGCTCCTCAAACTAACCAACCTTGCTCTCTTTCTTAAGCCTTTGTATTTACTATTTCTTCAGTCTAAAAGGCTCTTCCCGCATATATCCCATGGTATTCTTGCCACACCTGGCCATCCTGAAGGTTAAAGGAAAGCTCTTTTCATACACCTATAATCCACTCAGGGCCCACTTCTTGGGAAATTCTGCCTTACACTAGCTGTTATACATGTGTATTAGGAACTATATTTAATAAAGCATTATATGGTAGCATTGTTTATAAAAGTGAAACACTGAGTGGGAAAAAAAAATCCCTACATATCCATCAACACAAGAATGAAAAAAAAACCACACTAGTACATTCACACAAGAGAATGAATTAGAGCTACATTTCAACATGAGTAAGTCTCGAAAACAGAAACATGAATATGCATAAAAAGCAAGTAAGATTACTACAGTTAAATAGGAATATTTAATAGATGAGTATTTATGAATTTATGAATATACTATTTACAATTTTAAATCTCTTAATTTATATTTTGAGAGCTAACACATGATTTAAAATTATAAGAATTTCCCCCATCCTGGTCTTTCCTTCAGTTGTACAGCTTCCCTTCCAGGAGATAACCAATATGACTAATTTCCTGTGTATCCTTCCAGATATATTTTGTTATATAAAGTTAAGTTCACAGAACAATACTATAATATGGCTTATATATCTCCAATATAAATTAAAAGTTTAAAATATGCATGGAAATGATAAAAAAAATTTCAGAATAAAAATTACTTATAGGCAAAGAGGGAGAGGAACTGACTCAGAAAGGGGCACTTCAAATGTGCCTATAGTGTTTCATTTCAGGTTTATTATATTTCCTTTAGATTTGTTTGTATACATGAAATAATTATTTTTCTTCATAAAAGAAAACATGAAGAGCATCAGATTTGAGAAGGTAGTTTGGTGTCAGATGGAGTAAAAACATACTAAAATAAGACATTCATTCTTTTTTTTTTTTTAATGGCCACAGATTCTTTTTTCTTTTCTTTTTTTTTTTTTTTTAACTTGGTTTATTTTGAGAGAGAGTGTGTGAGCAGGGGAGAGTCAGAAAGAGAGGGACAGAGAGCATGTCTCAGGGAGACATGCTGCCAGCCCAGGGCTGGACATGAGGCTCAATCCCACGACCATGAGATCATGACCTAAGCCAAAATCAAGAGTTGGATGTTTAACTGACTGAGGTACCCAGGTGCTCCTCATTCAAAAATGAGTCCAAAGCTCAGGGTAAAGCTAGAGATTGGGGATTTACATAAAGTAATACTTCAAGTTCTAAGAATAAATATTCAGATACATGTACACTGCATAACTTAAAAGCACACATTCCTTAAGGACTAAGCCCAAAACTTGCTATTTTTAGTTTCTCTGCAATACCACCTACTGCCCGAAAGATTTCAATTTACCAATATCCCTACTATTTATCTTAGATTAAAAAAAAACAAAAAAAAAACAAAAAAAATCAAAATAACCTGGAATGGGTGAGCCTATTTTTGTCAGTAAATGAACAATGGACAGTAACACACACATATTTAATAGGTATGAATATTTATGAATTTATGAATAGTTATACTATTTAAAAGTTAAATTTCTTAATTTATATTTTAATAGGTAACACACACACCTACCTCTACTAAATTAGAATAAAGAGAGTGTTCTAGTTAGTTCTAGGTAAACTACAAAATCTTTCTTTATTTTAGAGAGAGAGCATGAGCTGCAGAGAGGGGCAGAAGGAGAAAGAATCTTAAGCAGGCTCCATGCTCAGTGCACAGCCCTTTGCAGGGCTTGATCTTACACTCCTGGGATCATGACCTGAGCCAAAATCAAGAGTCAGACACACAACTGAGCACCCAGGCACCCCAAAACCTTTCTTGATCGAATATCAATAATTAAAAATTTTATACTTGGGGCACCTGGGTGGCTCAGTTGGTTAAGCATCCAACCTCGGCTCAGATCATGATCTCACGGTTCATGATTTCGAGACCCATGTCGGGCTAACAGCTCAGAGGCTGGAGTCTGCTTAGAATTTTGTGTCTCCCTCACTCTCTGCCCCTCCCCTCTTTGCACTCTCTCTCTCTCTCTCAAAAATAAACATTAAAAAATTTTTTTCTTCTACAGTAGCCTCCAATGGCTTCTATAGTAGCCATTTCATAGTTTAAAAAATGCTATAAAGTGTTAACTTTTAAACAAATCCTTGATATAAATGTATTTATTTTATTTCTCTAATAAAAGTACTATCCAGGGGCGCCTGGGTGGCTCAGTCGGTTAAGCGTCCGACGTCAGCTCAGGTCACTATCTCGCGGTCCATGAGTTCAAGCCCCGCGTCGGGCTCTGGGCTGATGGCTCACAGCCTGGAGCCTGCTTCCGATTCTGTGTCTCCCTCTCTCTCTGGCCCTCCCCGTTCATGCTCTGTCTCTCTCTGTCTCAAAAATAAATAACAACCTTAAAAAATTCTTTTTAAATAAAAAAAAAATAATAATAATAAAAAAAAATAAAAGTACTATCCTGACAAGCCTGTGAGGATTGTGATTACTTAGAGCTGTTTTGTTGCTCTTGAAGTTAGAGTATTCATGAACTTTCCTCATCTCAAAGTCTCTCACTGTTATAAAGTAAACTTCTGTTTTCAGATCCTTGAGCTGTTCCCCCTCATATAATTGACCTCTTCTCTAGTTTCATCCATTCCTTAACTCAACTGACAAGTATGTATTAAATTCCTACTTTGTGAAAAACAATATATTATACACTACCCCTCTGGTCCCTAAAAAGGTGAGAAGAACTACATAGCCTTAAGAAAATCTTTGTATATCTTGACATAATGCAGAGTCCTTAGAACTTAACATCCTAGGTTGGGATATCAAAATACAATACTGTACCAGTAACCTAAGTGGAAATACATTTCAGTAGATGAGAGGTCTTCAAAAGTTTCATAGAGTGTAGACATTTTTCAGGCAATGGATGCCATACTAAAAGGATGCCATTTAGTACTATTTAGAAGCTGAGCATCATTCAGTCAAAAAGTACATGCTTACCTTGTTCTGACAACCTTTACAGACAACCTCTGAGTCAGAGCATTATCTGTGTATACATATACACACATAAGGTTCCCTAAGATGCTTCTTTAGCACAGGTGAAAGGATCTCAAAAACAACAATGAATAGGGAACTCAGTTAAAAACAAAAGATAAAGGAGGGTTTGGAAATAACTATAGTTAGCATTAGAATTGTAAGAACATTGCTCTTTGGTCTCAACTGCAGAACAAGGGAGGGGACATCATCATTTGGAAAACACAGCAATGAGACACACAAGCTGTGACCCTGCTACGGCTCTAAGGCCTACCACCTTCAGAAGTCAATCTGTGGCAAATGTGGCTGTCCTGCCAAGGATAAGAAAAAGTATAACCAGAGCGCCAAAGCTAAAAGCTAAAATACCACTGGGACTGGCTGAATGAGGCACCTAAAATTGTATACTGAAGATTTAGGCATGGATTCATGAAGGAACACTACCTAAACCCAAAAGGGTAGCTATTGTGCCATCCAATTCATCTTAAGGATTTCAATGATTAATAAGATACATGTTCTGGTTTTTAAAAAAATGTAAGAATGTATTTTGATACTTGTGGCGAGTCATTTATAGATTTTAGAATAAGGTATCTCAAAAACTCACTCCCTTGACTACTCTTCCCTATAATAAACTTTACAAAAGTGCAGTAAGAGTGAAACTGGCCTTGTTATATTGTGTTAATAATAGTGACAGTATTTTTTAAACTGTTAAAAAACAAGGTCACTGATATAAACAGATTTTGGGGGAAGTAGAGCATCACTGCCTCAGCTATTTTATAGAAGGATGACCATTATGAAGTCCTACAGATGACTCAAAAACATAAGCTTCATATTCCTCCCTTCTCTCTCTGCAGCCTATGAATGAACATGACAAACAACTAAAAAACAAATTATCACAATTTAAAAGAAATCAAGTTCCACAGTCTATCCAGCTAATTGGCAAACATTCATCTTTACGTCCTCTATCCACATTGTTTGTATGTCTACAGAATGGTGATGATGATAATAATGACAGCAGTTAACATATTAAATATTTACTAACAATCAGGCTTTTGGGCCAAATGCTTTATATGATTACCTTACTTAATTCTCTTAACAATGTAAGAAAGATATTATCTATCATTAACCCATTTTTCAGCTAAGAAAACAGTGGGTTTTTAAAATATTTTTTAAATGTTTATTTATTTTTGAGAGACAGAGACAGAGTGTAAGTGGGGAAGGGTCAGAGAGAGAGGGAGACACACAATCTGAAGCAGGCTCCAGGCTCTGAGCTATCAGCACAGAGCCTGACATGGGGCTAGAACTCACACACTGTGAGATCATGACCTGAGCCAAAGTTGGATGCTTGACTGAGCCACCCAGGTGCCCCGAAAACTGTGGCTTTTAAAGATTAAGTAACTTGCCCAGGGTCACATATGTAGCATGTATTAAGTGGAGCCTGGGACTCCATTTGTTTAACTCCAACTGCAACAATAAACAGCTATAGTAACTATTACACTGTCACACTGTAATTGATTCAGTACGTCCCCACTGCTTATTACATCAAATCCTTACAGACTAAGGTTCCATTCATTCATTTGTCCACTGAAAAGACTTTTGTTGAGCATTTATTATGTATCAACACTATACCAGGTGAATTAGCCATGTAGGTTCTGAGTGAAGCTGCTAAATAAATGATCTCTGAATCATTCATATTATTGATGTTATTTAAAAATCAGGTCTACTTGCGCAAATAAGACAGCATCATAATAGTAAATATATTATGGAAATGGAATTCTGAAATCACACATCCAAGCATTTATATTCTTTTTCTTTAAATTTTTTTTTAATGGGGGGGGGTAGGAGGAGAGGGAGAGGGAGAGGGAGGGAGGGAGGGAGGGGAAGGGGGAGGGAGGGGAAGAGAGAGAGAGAGAAAGAATTCCAAGCAGGTTCCATGCTCAGCACACAAGCCTGATACAGGGCTCAATCCCACAACCCTGGAATCATGACCTGAGCTGAAATCAAGAGTTGGAAGCTCAAAAAACAGCCATCCAGGCACCCACCCGCCCCCACCCAGGCATTTATATTCTAAGGGTTGTGGATTAGTTATTATTTTTTTCTTTTTTTTTTTCTATTGTGGACTAGTTATTAACAAAATTTTCCAACCTTGCTCACTACAGGTTTTCAAAGTTTCCTACCAAACGAAAAATGCAATGAAGACAGAATACATTCATTCATACACTCTCTCTCTCTCTCTCTCTCTCTCTCTCTCTCTCTCTCAGGTCAAAAGGTCTTTCATTTCCACATTCAACTTATAGAATAATATAGCTTGTGTTGGGAAAACCACAGTCATGAGTGGCCTTAGCTTTCTCTCTTTCCAGCTTGAAAAGACATCTGGTTGCCAGCTGTGTAGTTCCTGAAAGTCACTGCTTGCCAAGTAGTTGGCAGAAGGTGGCAATCCTGAAGATTGCGGACCACCTGCAATCCATTTTGACACTGCCTTTGACCAGTGCTTTGGAGAGCTGAATATATTACAGAGATTCCAAAAGGAGTTGGCTAAACTTCAAGGCAAAAAGTCGGCCATTTTAGCTGAACTTAACTTTAACTCAAATAAAGGGGATATGATGTGGGAGAAGAGAAGATAAAAAAGCTACTAAAGCATACAGGAAATTTACAGGGCTATGTCCTGAACCTCTCCTAGATATTGTCCACCATACTTCTACCCATCTTTACTTTAAACATAAGAAGTATATTTCTCTAGAGCTAGAGGAGGAAAACTACATCTGTGTCTAGGCAAATATGTGTCATTCCTATTTTTTACTTTTATGTCAGTATAATATATATATTCAGTATACACACATAATGTATGTCAATATATTATATACATTATATATGAATATATATTTAACATGGAAATTTTACTAAACTTGTATGTTGTTTTTATGTTTGCTGTACCTAGTACATATGTGTTATACACAGTTGTATATCAGAGGTAAAGGTATAAAACTCAGGAAGACGCCAGAGTTTCGGAAAGGTGCTTGCTTTATATATATATAAAAAAAAATCAATACAATTTCCCCACTGATTCATGATGTAAAATTCTATAATCAAGGCTTGTAGATTTGTAATTATGGTATGTCAGCTACATTTAAACAAGAGTGTTAAAAGATTGTTAAAGTTAAACTAACACAATTGCAGTGTGAATTGTCCTAGTCTCATTCTAATCTACTGGTGTCACTTTCATTTAATCAGAGGAAAACTATGGGCCAATGTCAGTGCTATTTCCAATGCCCTAACATTCTTTGTTCACATTGGATTTTAAGCCATTACCAATCCAAAATGGTTATAAAAAGATATATTTAAGGAAGTATTTTTAATCAATTAATTCACTTACCAGTGGGCTAGTTTAGCAAACTTTATCAAAAATAGGTTTTATGTTAAATGGATGAAAACATTTTGTTTCTGCAGAAGAATTTCTTGAATTTACCATAAATCTAGTAAAAACATTTATTTTATAAACACAAATCTTATTTGGGAACTTACAGTAGACATGTCATTGAGCTGAAATACCGTATCAACATTTAAAACATCAAGCCTGTATTTTCTTCTACTTTAGTGAAAGTAGTATTTTCTAAATCACTAACAATTCTAACAATTCTAAATCACTAACATTTTCTAAAGTATTTTCTAAATCACTAACAATTTAAATTAATACAGAAAACTACTCTGGCAAGGAGTCCTATTTATAGGACACAGTTAAGGGCTTTTTAAAAAAATATTTTTGATGTTTATTATTTATTTATTTTTTTTAATTTTTTTTTTTCAACGTTTATTTATTTTTGGGACAGAGAGAGACAGAGCATGAACGGGGGAGGGGCAGAGAGAGAGGGAGACACAGAATCCGAAACAGGCTCCAGGCTCCGAGCCATCAGCCCAGAGTCCGACGCGGGGCTCGAACTCACGGACCGCGAGATCGTGACCTGGCCGAAGTCGGACGCTTAACCGACTGCGCCACCCAGGCGCCCCATTAATGTTTATTATTTATTTTTGAGAGACAGAGGGAGTGAGTGTGAGCAGAGGAGGGGCAGAGAGAGAGAGGAAGACACAGAATCTGAAGAGGCGCCAGGCTCTGAGCTGTCAGCACAGAGCCCAATGCGGGCCTCAAACCCACGAACCTCAAGATCATGACCTGAGCCTAAGTCAGATGCTTAAACTGACTGAGCTACCCAGGTGCCCCAGTTAAGTTTTAATTTGAGCAAGGTAAAACACTGGATTCACAGCTGTAATAGCAAATAGTTTCCACATAAATCATGGCACACACATAACAGTGCTATGTTAGTTAGTTACACAAAAGGCATTAATCCAAATCATCCTGGTTTGCCTGAGATTTTCCCACTATTAGCACCAAAGGGTCTACATCTTGGACACCCCTTAGTCCCAGGTAAAATGGGACAACCGATGCTACCAAGACATCAAGAAAAGGGAAGAGGAAGGGGGAACTTTCAGTTCTGCACTGGAGAAAAAGAAAATTGGAGTGGTATCTGGTAACTCCCTGCTAGGGCTGCTAGATTAGCTGTGACCCACTAACAGATACCAGTAGGTCTAGCAATCCACGTGAAATATGAATCTGTACCTTTAAAATGCTCCTGCCAGACTCAAACCTAACAACGAGTCACATGTGAACAAAGGCTGCTGCTGCTCCAAGAAACTGCATGCATCTCTCACAGCCAGAATTAGCTCTGGAAAAACAATCCTGTTACTTGGAAGGGAATATTTAGGGATTCCTCAAGTCAGAGGTTCAGTACCAAGTTAGGCTCATTGCCATCTCTTACCTTACAAGCCATTCCTAGTAACTGGACTCTTTCCTTGTTCACAGGGATCTAACCTCTCTTTTAAAATCTATCTCTAGTGGGGCGCCTGGGTGGCGCAGTCGGTTAAGCGTCCGACTTCAGCCAGGTCACGATCTCGCTGTCTGTGAGTTTGAGCCCCGCGTCGGGCTCTGGGCTGATGGCTCAGAGCCTGGAGCCTGTTTCGGATTCTGTGTCTCCCTCTCTCTCTGCCCCTCCCCCGTTCATGCTCTGTCTCTCTCTGTCCCAAAAATAAATAAACGTTGAAAAAAAAAATTTTTTTTAAATAAAAAAAATAAAATCTATCTCTAGCAATCAGAACCTTTCCGTCTGTTACCATGAGAGATAACAAAGTTTCTTCAGGTCTAGGGTACTGTGAGTGTTCTGCCTGTTTCCTTAGGGCTAAACTAATGCCCTTGAAATCTGCTTCTAGTTTCCTAATGTGGCTGCCATCTCTAGACCGCCGTCACCATTTGGCCAATGTGCTGAAACTCACATTTTTCATTTATTGATCTCTCTGTTGCCAAATACCACCATCTACTTATTGCCTATTTCCATAATCTCATAACATTCCACCTCCCTACTCAGATTTCTTCCTAAAACCCACTACAGGGAACTTTTGGATCACCTGAAGTAATCCAGCACATTGATTACAGACACTAAACTAAGGATCCACCCTCCCTAGGCCAGTCCACCCAAACTGAACTCTAGGACTAATACCTAGCATATAATTCTAATGGCTCTCAATTCCTGGAGAGAAAACTGAAGGAATTGGGAGACATGAATGACTTTAAATGTCTTCTTTCAGATAAAAGTTGTCATTTCTTTTTTTTTTTTTTTTTTTTTTTTTTTTTTTTTTGAGACAGAGCATGAGCAAGGGAGGGGCAGAGAGAGAGGGAGACACAGATTCTGAAGCAGGCTCCAGGCTCTGAGCTGTCAGCACAGAGCCTGACACGGGGCTCGAACTCATCAACCTCGAGATCATGACCTGAGCTGAAGTCGGGCACTCAACCCACTGACCCACCCAGGCACCCCTAAAAGTTGTCATTTCTGAAGAGAAATGAGTCTATGAGCAATAAGCATCTCACTAGAAAAAAGGTGCTGAAAAAGAAAATGGTTTTTAGACCACTGCTTTAAGAAACCAGTGAACAGGGGCGCCGGGGTGGCTCAGTCGGTTAAGCCTCCAACTTTGGCTCAGGTCATGATCTCAGGGTCTGTGACTTTGAGCCCCACATCAGGCTCTCTGCCGTCAGCACAAAGCCCGCTTCAGATCCTCAGTCCTCTTCTTGCTACCCCTCCCCAGCCTGCGCACAAGCGCACACTCTCTCTCAAAAATAGTTTAAAAAAGAAAGAAAAGAAAGAAACCAATGAACCAAATCCTACTCACAAAACCAAGAACATATCCAAATCATGAAACTAATCAAGTCTTTGAAACTAAATTTAAAGAGAGAAATGCATACCTCTTAAGACTTTTTTTTTTTTTTTAAGTTTATTTACTTTGACAGCAAGCAGAGCATGCAAGCAGGGAATGGACAGAGAGAGGGAGTGAGAGAAAATGCTAAGCAGGCTCTGCACTGTCAGCACGGAGCCCAAGGCAGGGCTTGAACTCCCAAATCGTGAGATCACAACCTGAGCTAAAATTAACAGTTGGACACTTAACCAACTGAGCCACCCAGGCACCCCTTACGAAAAATTTAAATATACATAGAGAAGAACATAAAGAAGCCCATGATCATTCAGCCACCAATTATTAATATGTTGCTGTATCTGGATTATCTACTTTTTTCTTTACTGAAGTAAAATGTAGAATTTAAAAAGTAGAACACTAAGACAAAAGATGGAAAGAGTCACAGAAAAATAATTTTCTGGCAAAAAATAACAGAAGAGAGCTCAGGAACAACATTTATGGATTTAGATGGTTGTCTACCAAGGTAAAATATGAGTAATGAACAATCAGAAGTTACAGGTTCTTTTTAAAAGAACATACCTCCTTTCAGTAGGAAAGGGTAGCTCATTAGAAAATCCATGGGAAAAAAAATGCATGATAGACATTTCCGTTAATTTATAAACAATCTGAGTAAATATGTACATTTTAAGTAAAAAGTAAATTATGAAGGAGTTCCACAAAAATGATAAATTTTTTGTACTGAAGTACAAGGAATCAAAATTAAAGTTTGATAATGTTCTACTAGTGAAATAAACTGAAAACCAAACCTTATTTCCAAGGAGCTTCCTTAAGTATTTGGCAATTTTTGAGAGCCTAAAAACTGAGCTTATTATCTAAATGGGTGTATTTTCTCTAGAGTATGTATTAAAAGCATATAACTACTTGAACTAACTTTACAAACTAGTATGGATCATTAGGATAAGAAATGACAAGGCGATATAGGTAATTAACCGAAAACTACCTCTAGGAGTCATTTCTCCTGACGCTTGGCCTAAAGAACTCTCCATTATACCCTGGTAATTCTGCCAAATAGATTTACTAAAACGACCTCACAAATCTGGCAAAAATGAACAACGGAAGGTGAGTGATAGTGCAAATTATTTACACTTTCAATTATACATGTCAGTTCTCCTCCTATTTCACACATTTAAAAAAATACTCTGTTTTAGAGCATTGTAGCTTTAGTTGTAGATCAGAAACTTTTCCCTGTTCTGTTTTCCTGCTTCTTTTCCCTGTTCTGCCATTAAGTAGCACAAATTTAGTTTTTCCATTTTAACTTCATTAAACCTCAGCTTCTCACTTCTCAAACAGGAACACACACAATACTATTAGTTAACATTTACCAGCCACTGGCTACTTGCCACATACTGTGTTAAAACAGCACAGCAGGTGTGGGTACTAACTCCATTTTACAGATGAGGAAACCGAGGCACGGTGCAATGTCATGTATTCAACAACAGGCAACAACCGGCAGAATCCAGATCTGAACCCAAGCTGTCTCACCTGAGCAAAGGCTGTGCATTTAACTACTACTCATACTACCTTCTTACTGCCTTGACAGTAAAGCTTCTAGGAAAGTACAGTGCAAAACGGTACTAAGCCTCAGAGGCAATGCACCTATTTAAGTGAATTTATCCTTCCTTTTGCCTTGCCCTTCCTCTGGTGGTAATAACAAAGGGAGGAGAAGCGGACAAAGAGGAAGAAGCCAGAAGGCTAGGAGTAGACGTTTGTTTCTGCTGCAAAATAAGCTGCTACTTCAGCGGGCTGTTTATCTTTTCTCTGGGAATGCCTCATCAAAAAGTCTGGTGTCCCTGGGTCTGAACCGTGAAAGTCTAAGAAGCACTGAAGGGTCTAACAGCACTCGGCGCTACGGGCCAATTACAGGACTGGCCTGCCCTGCCCAGGCTAGTTATTTAAACGGCATCCACAGGCTCTGGGCGAGCTTCGGGGAAGCCGACGGGGGAGAGTCAGGCCGCAGAAGTTTGAGGACTGTACTGGAAGTTCATGTCCCAGTTCTCAGAGGCTCCGAGTCCCGCCTCTCCTGGTCACAGGGCCCCAACAAGGCCTCATTTTTTGATGAGGGCTGGGCTCTCGGCGTCCCCTCTAAACTTCAGAAGGGGCTTGCGTATCCACCTGAGGGCAGGCAATGGACTGAATCCGCCTCCCTCCAGTCAACTTGGGCAGGGAGACCCGCGCGGTGACCCAAACCGGCGCCCCCTCCGGCTGCGGGGCGCCGCCCCTCCACCCCCCTCGCGGCCGCTCCCAGGGCTCCCCCACCGCGGGCTCCCGAGGGGCGGGTCCGCGCCGACCCTAGTCGCCCAACGGTTCGGTTCTTGAGGAGAAAGGCAGGGGGAGGGGCGTGTCCCGGTTCGCGGGCTCTGGCACTGACGCGTCCCCGCCGCGTCCTGGCCCCGGCCCCGGCCCCGCCGGCCGCGGAGCCCCAGGTGAGGCCTGGAGCCGGGAGCCCGCCTCAGGCCTGCGCTCCGCCCGGCCTCTCGGGCCGCCATGAGGCGAAGGAGAGGAGGCGCTGACGTGTGCGCCGCTTGCGGCCCCTTACCGCTTCACTACGCCGGTTTTGATCTTGATCTGTCTCACGCGAGGATCGGCCATGATCCCTCGAGCGCCGCGGGAAGGAGGGGTGGAGAGCCGGCGTAACCGTGGAGGAAGACGGCGCGGAGGAGGCGGTAGTATCGGCGTAGTGGACGCGGCCTGGCGCGCATGCGCAGACTCCGGCGCGGCCCTGCCCCCCGGGCTACACCGAGGGGCGGGGTCGGGGGTAGCGGGCCCCGGCAGGTCACTCGTCTTACCTGCTGCCACCCGCCTCCACCCACTTTCCCCCTCGTGGAACCCGCCCTCCCCTGCTCTCGTCTGGCTCGGACAGCCTTCTTGTTAGTGTGTGAACAGTCCTTCTTTTAGTTTGGACACAAGTTACACTTTTCCCGGTGTCCACAGCCTGGGCGTTGTGGGAAACTTCAGTATCTCCCCAGGTAGATTGGTTTGGCTATAACATTGCTTTGCGAAACTATACGTTTAATGTATGGAATGACCTAAAAATTATATTAAGGATATTTTCGGTGTCGTTATCTTGTGTCAAATGGGGTAATGTGTGTTTAATGAAATAAACTACTGCCATGCACGCAGTCGAGAAAATCTTGGCCCTCTACGTCAGATCTTTGCAAAACATGTTTGTAGGTATGTACCTCACAGAGGCAATGGCTGTAGAACTTATCAAATAATCACTTGTGTATCTTAAATATTCAACTTTCAAAAATGTGTGCGGCATACAAAAGCTCGAGCTTCGTGATCAGACAAACCAAGTGACTTTGGAGGTTCCACTGTATAATAGATGACACAGGGCACATAGGCCACTTAATCTCGCTGCTGAGCCCCATTGCCTTGTATGCAAAATGGTAATAATGCCCACTTTACAGGGTAGATACTCAGATTAAATCTCAGTACCTGACGCATAGTGGATGCTTAACAACTTTTGACTCTTGTTTTATACTTACAAATAACATGTCTGTTGCATAAAATGAAGTGCACCTCCAGTCGGCCTCTTTCTGATGGAGTCTCCCAAGGAATGCAGGGCAAAGCCTCCTTTGTTTTCTTATTTCTTGGTATCATCCTTCAAAGACATCTACCTGATTGTCTTTTCTGTTCCCAACACTTTATTTCCTCATTCTGGCTTTTCTGGCTAGGTCTGGAATACTCTTCCACCTTGCTAGTCCAAGACCCTTAGATTGAATCCAAGATCAAATCCCACCTTCTGGAGAAAGTCTACCATGACTGACCCCTGCCTGCTCAATGCTGCCTGAATGCATTTGAATCACCCAATATTATATTTTATTTTTGGTATATTTCTTTAACAAAATGATTGTTTGAGGGATGTCTGGGTGGCTCACTCAGCTGAGCGTCTGCCTCTTCATTTTGTCTCAGATCATGATGCCAGGGTCGTGGGATTGAGCCCTACATCAGGCTCTGTGCTGAGCATGGAGCCTGCTTAAGATTCTCTCTCTCTCTCCCTCTGCCCATCTCCCCTATTTGCACACACTCTTTCTCTGTTGCTGTCTCAAAAACAAACAAACAAACAAAAACCCTGTTGTTTGAGTACTTCATGAAGGTGTGCTTACTCTCCTAGTTGGATTAAAAGTATTTTTAAAAATTTTTTAATGTTTATTTTAGAGAGAGAGAGCGCGCGTGAGTGGGGGAGGGGCAGAGAAAGAGGGAGACACAGAATCAGAAGCATGCTCCAGGCTCTGAGCTGTCAGCACACAGCCTGACTCAGGGCTGGAACCTACGAACCGTGAGATCGTGACCTGAGTGGAAGTTGGATGCTTAACTGACTCAGCCACCCAGGCACCCTTAAAGTATCTTTAGACGCAAATAAATAAATCCTTCAGTAAATCCTCCTCTACCTCTACCTGGGTTCTATACACAGTGGATGCTAAATGCAATACATACTATCATCTGACTGGCTGGCACACTGAAATACAATTTCAAGTGACACAGCAAAACTATGAAATACTGGGGGGAGGGGTGGGGAAAGAGGTTCAAAACAAAACAAAAAACCAACAGACTCACCAAAGCAAAATGCTACAGTTAGAAATCCAGTAGATCATTAGTATAAAGCTACTGGGAGGTCCTTTAAGGCAAAGAAACAACAGCAGCTGAACCCACAAACCAAAAGATTATGCACCTAGGGCTCTTGCTACTGTCAAGGATCTTCATTCAGGCAATAAAAGACAATGTAAGTCTTCATAATCTCCCTTTTGCCTTGGTTTTGTGCTGATTTGCAGGAGTTCCCCTCAGCCTAGGTTTTCTGGTGTAAACACCTCCTATCTTTTCCAACCCCCAACTCTATCTCTACCCTTTTGTCCTTTTTTTTCTTTGTTTTAATGATTTTGTATCTGTGGCTTTACTGTAAACCAGTAATTAATATAACGCAAAGACCTCTGCTGCTGCTGCTGCTGCTGCTGCTGTGTGTATCCAGGCTCTCAAGGACAGTGTGTGTTTATCTGTGTCTGTCTGTACGATATCGTACACTTGAAGCTATGGATTAAGATCATGGAGTTTGGTCACACCCTTAAGGATTGGGAATCAGGTGTAAGTGTTCCCAGTGTCAGGAGTTGACAGTCGTGGTTAAGAGCATGAATTGGGCCAGACTGTCTAAGGTCACATCCTAGCTCTATTTCTTACTCATTTTGCAAAATTGGACAAGTTACTAATCTCTCTACATCCCAGTTTTTTCCTCTGTAAAATGTGGGTGATAATAATACCCACCTCATCAGGTTGTGACAAAACTTAAATAAGTTAATATTTGTAAATTGCTGAGGAGAGTGCTGGTAATTATTAAGCGCCATACAAAGCGTTCATTAAATAAATCAGTCATCTGGGAAAGAGGTCCTAAACAGGAAACGAAGAACACAGTAGGATGCATATTCATTTGACTATAGAAATGTCAATTCATGTGGGGCGCCTGGGTGGCGCAGTCAGTTAAGCGTCCGACTTCAGCCAGGTCACGATCTCGCGGTCCGTGAGTTCGAGCCCCGCGTCGGGCTCTGGGCTGATCGCTCAGAGCCTGGAGCCTGTTTTCGATTCTGTGTCTCCCTCTCTCTCCGCCCTTCCCCCGCTCATGCTCTGTCTCTCTCTGTCCCAAAAATAAATAAACGTTGAAAAAAAATTAAAAAAAAAAAAAAGAAAAAAATGTCAGTTCATGAGATCACACATAATTCATGTTTGACTGTCAACTCCCTATAAAAAGGACCCATGTTCCACCTATTCATCACTATATCCCAACAGATAGCAATGCCTGGCACATAGTTGGTACTCAATAAATATTTCTTGAATGAATAAATGCTGCTTTAAAACTTTTTTCCCATTTAACAGTATGTCAGGGAACTTGCCCATTCCAGAATGGACTGCTAAAATAATCTGAAACATCCCCTCCCTCACACATACACCATTTTTCTCTGGGCCTTGTTCCTTTGGGTCTGGACTTTGAGGAAGTAGACTGACAGGTCACTTCTTGTTAGTGTAAGAGAGTACTAACCACAGGAGCCCTGCAGGACCAGGCCCTAGGGCATTTGAAATACAAATTATGTAAACTGTATTTCTCACTGTTTGGCACCCTTTTGTTTTATTATCCCTAAACTTTAATTGAGTTCTTTTTAAATTTTCCAGCCTGGGACTTAGATGAACTATGGGAATGAATCTGTAGTGCGACTCTGTAAGGGATACATGTATGAACATTTGAGATTGAGGGCTGAAAAGATCCCCAGGACTTGGGGGAATCTTTCAGAACAAGGGGAAAGCGTAGTTCTCTCCTCCCTGAGTGGCAATTCTTCCATTGCTACTCTTGAAGAATTGCAGTAATATTTTTACTGAAGAACACTGCTAAGGGGCACTTGCGTGGCTCAGTCAGTTGAGTGTCTGGCTCTTGATTTTGGCTCAGGTCATAATCTCACCGTTTAGGAGATGGAGCCCTATATCAGGCTCTGCGCTGGCAGCACAGAGCCTGCTTGGGATTCCCTCTTTTCTCTCTCTGCCTCTCCGCCACTCTCTCTCTCTCTCTGTGTCAAATTAAATAAATAAACATTAAAAAAAAAAAAAAAAAAAGAACACTGCAGATTCCCTTATAAATAACAAGTTGTTTTCCCCAGAGCTTACAGAGCTATAAGCTCAGTCTCACCATCACTTCATGCTATTCTCTCCCAATTGACTCCAAGCTCCTCAAGATTAGTTACCACATTATATTCATCTTAGTGCCCCCAGCATCAAACTTAATGGCTAGGTGTTTGGAGAGGCATAGTAAATCTTTTCTGAGTTAAAGAAAAATCAAATATGGAACTGAGATAGATTTCTAATTTTGACAAAAACAAAGACTGGTCATGTCTTTACCTTCCTGGAACTCCGAGACAACCTACATGCAGTGAGACTGAAATAGTGCTGAACGCAATTGCTCTGAGGCTGTACTTCTGTTGAATAAAACCAGGTGGCCAACTGGAGAAGCCATCCCTGGGGAGATAAATAAAGAAACACTGTTGATAAAAGTATACTTTTTGTGAAATGTCTCTGATAATTACCTCTGGGTGCATGAAAGACTTGAAATGTTTCCTTCATCATTAGGAATTGCACCTCTTCTGCAGAGACCTAGATCTGCTTTCTTCTCTGTTACTTGTACAGTTTTTCAAATTTTCGTGGCCCTCCCTCTAACTGGAGCCACTGCAGTGGCACCCAGTGACACTCAGACTTTGACCAGCATTGAATGACTACAACCTGGAAGTGCCTTGCTTCAGGCCTAGGCCATGAGCCCCACAGAGACAGCAGACAGGCCTGGGAAACTTCTCAGTTCACATGTGTACAGAAGCCAATATTTCAGTGGTACAGGAGCCTGTGGATCCAATGCTCCCATCTTCAGTTCTCCAGGCAGTAGACACATTTCATAAAACGCTTCAGATGGTCCCATGGAATCAAATACCAGTCACCTGTAGCACTTGATGAACTCAATAATCCATGCTTGCTTTTTCTTTTTTTCTTTTGGCAAGAGAGACAGAGAGGGTGTAAGTGAGCAAGAGGCAGAGAGAGAGAGAGAGAGAGAGAGGGAGTTGAGGTTCACCCAAAGAGGGGATCCAGCTCACCCCATGTGGGAGTCGAACTCACGAAACGTGAGATCATGACCTGAGCCCAAGTCAGATACTTAACAACTGAGCCACCAAGGCGCCCACATTTTTTTCTTTCCCTGTTTCATTTATCCATTGTTCACTCCTGGCCTTCAGAATCACTTTCCAAATAAATGGGGTAGTAATATGCTGCATTTGGGAATACTATTCTGACGGATTAATCAAGGGAATCAGAACACTGCCAGCTTTGAATGGGGCACAGAGCACGAGTAGGTTCTGCATCCAGTTTGGGCTGCAGTACAAGCTCCCCTGCTATTCAGGCCATATGACTCAGCAGTTCTAATGATGCTGATGTATCTGGTGGATAAGGATCCTGGGTGGAGTCTCTGGTAAACCCCAAGAGGAGAGCAGCACATAGGCCATGCCTATAGTGGTAGAGAAGTACTCACTTTTTGAAAGACAACTCCAGAAACATTCTGGGCCCTAGTAGAGACTTAGAATTGATAATGTGACACCAAGAAACTATAGGGCCAAAGCCACCAATTATCAGAGGAGCATTATCAGAGTCACTATGAGTGGGTTTAATGGGAATCCATTGTGGGGCGCCTGAGTGGCTTAGTCAGTTGAGTGTCCGACTCCTGATTTCGGCTCAGGTCCATGATCCCAGGGATATGGGACCAAGCCCGCATTGGGCTCCATGCTGACTCTGGAGCCTACTTAAGATTCTCTCTCTCTGTCTCTCCCTCTGCCCCTCTCCCCTGCTCTCTCTCTCAAAAAAATTAAAAATAGTATTAATCCACCGTACAAAAATGGTACACCGGGGATTGAGCCCGAGCTGGTCATAGAAGTGCTAGGTAAATTTGTAGGACATCCAACTCTGTTAGTTTTGCCAACTCTATGGCCTCCCTGGGGATTCCCTTTGACCAAAGTCTTCTAACAGAGAAGGAAAATTTGAATCTCATCCACAGATGGGTCGGTACAGGAAGTTGATGTTAACTGTATAGGGACGGTTGCTGCACAATAGTCCACTCAGAGGTTGCCCTAGAGGACACCTGGAAAGAGAAGTCTTCCCCCTGCTGCAAAGCTACTAATGGAATACTTGGTCAGTGGCTTTATATAGATAGTGAAGTGCCCTGAGGTATGGATTCCTGGGCAGTGATGAATGGCTTGATTGGTTGGTCAGAGGCCTGAAAGAAACAAATTTGGCAGAAAAAGAAAAAGAAATATGGGAAAGACACCAGGAGTACACACAAAGCTTGTGATTTTGTGTCTCGTGTTAATGCCCCCCAAAGAGCATTGACCACTGTGGAAATAGTCACTAACCAAACTGACAAAATGACTTGTCCTATGGATGCCAAACAGCTTGTCTATTCAGCCACCACAGTGCAAGTCCATGAGCAGAGTAGCCAGTGTAGCAGAGATGGGGGCTGTGGTAGGCAGCCTCTCAGATGACCACTAAGGATTCCTGCCTCCGGGCAGTCCTGTCCTTGCGTAATCTGCTCTCCATGAACATGGATTTATTGATTCAACTCCAACAAATAGAATATGGCAAAGTGATGGAATGTCACCTCTGACATTAGGTTATAAAAAGGGCTGCCACTTTGTGTGCCCTTTCTTGGTTTCTCTTTGGTCATTCACAATGTAGATAGCCAGTTGCCAAGTCATAAGGCAGCCCTGTGGAGAAGGCCATGTGATGAGTGACTGAGGCTTGCCAACAACCATGTAGTGAGCTTGGAAGAGGAACTGAGCCTCCAGACGAGACTGCAATCTCAGTCTACAGACTGACTGCTATCTCTTAAAACAGCTTAAGCCAGAGGCACTCAGCTAAACTGTACTAATTCCTGCCCTATAGAAACTGTGAGATACTGTTTGTTGTTTTAAGCCACTAACTTTTGGGGTAATTTGTTACGCAGCAAGAGATAACTAATGCAGAGCCTATGTATGGGCTCCCTTTCATCAAGCCTGACCTAGCTGCTGCCATTACTGAATGTCCAACCTGCCAGCAGTAGGGACCAATACTGAGCCCTTGAAATGGCACTATTCCAGGAGAAGACTATCTGGTTGAGAGCTTGGTTACATAGGATGCCTTTCTCCCAGGAGTGTCCACTGTGGCAACCATGAGAGTATACCACTCAGGTCTACCTTTTTTTTTTTTTTTAATTTTTTAATGCTAATTTATTTGAGAGAGAGAGACAGAGAGACAGAGAGACAGAGAGACAGAGTCCAAGTGAGGGAGGGGCAGAGAGACAGGGAGATACAGAATCCAAAGCAGGGTCCAAGCTATGAGCTGTCAGCACAGAGTCCAACGTGGGGCTTAAACCCACAAACCGCAAGATCATGACCTGAGCCAAAGTCGAACAGTTAACTGACTGAGCCACCCAGGCGTCCCTCAGGTTTACCTTTCAAGAGAAACCTCTGTGTGGAGCATAGTTAAATGTCAGCCTTCAGCTTCTATGCCTTTGGATTCATGTATTCACACCAAGGACATGCTTCTCTCCCAGAAAATTACTGAGCACAGCAGTGGTATTAGAGCCAAATGATTCCTGTCCAATGGGGGGTTCCTCTAATGGGAACCTTTACTCAGGAACTTCCTATTAACCTGGGAAGACTTTATAAGAACTTCACTGAAGTATAAAGCTCTTTCTAAAAAAAATTTTATTTCTTTTTTTAAATGTTTTTTTATTATTTTTGCGAGAGAGAGAGAGAGAGAGAGAGACAGAGAGACAGGGAGACAGAGGATCCCAAGCAGGCTCTGTGCTGACAGTGCAGGGCTGGAACTCATGAACTGTAAGATCATGACCTGAGCCAAAGTTGGATGCTTAACCAACTGAGCCACCCAGGAACCCCTAAAGCCCTTTCTATCCAATCTTTCCTCTCTCCTTTTCATACATGTCAGACCAGCCCTGTGTTGCAGTGTAAAGTTTTTCCCAGCTTACTCTGCTCCCTCCCTTCATGTTCTTTACAGGTGTTTCTTTCAAAAGATTCTTGCCTGTCTAATCCTATTTTGGCTTCTGCTTCTTGAAAGATCTAAACTGACACAGACACTGATTTATCCTTACCATAATTGACATCTGTTGTAGACAGGGATTGGCTTATTGACAGGGTATTACATTCAACACTGCCTAAGATCAAAAGAAGTATAACAATGAAACCACAGAATCCCCTGGTCTTACCATATGCCTCATCACCTAGAAGCAACCAGTTTAACAGAATGATAGAATACCACATGAAAGACTCAGCTAATGTGACAACTTGGGGACAGTACACTGTATGGTTGGGGCACCATTCCCCAGGATATGATATATGCACGGAACAAAGAGCTGACATTGCATACCTCAACGCAAAGAATACATGGAATGGAACCAAGAAACCAAGTGGTGGAAATAGGATAGGCATGTTTTACCATCACATCTAGTAACCTACTTGTGGTATTTGTTCTTATTGTCATGCCACCTTAGGCTCTGTTAGATTCAAGGTCCTAGTTCCATGGAGAATACTTCCACTATAGGAAATAACAAGAATTCCACTGACTTTAAAGCTATGCCTTCTATCGGATACTACTATGCTATTGATTTGGGCTCCTTATGTGAGTGGACTACCAGACAGGAGAGAGAGAGAGAGAGAGAGAGAGAGAGAGAGAGAGAGAGAGAATTTGCTATCCTGGTAGTGGAAATTGATCCTAAATACCATGAGGAGCTAGGGTTATGACTTCACAGTAGATGCAGGGAACAAAGTGTCTAAAACTTAGGGCATTCTCTAGGGGTGTTGTTTTAAGCCACTAAGTTTGCGTTATGTGTTACAGCAGCAATGGGAAACGAATATACTATCGGCTTATGTCACCTGTGGCCCAGTCTTCTTTTCTCTGCCAAACCATGTTTCTTTTTTTTTTTTTTAATGTTTTATTCATTTTTGAGACAGAGAGAGACAGAGCATGAACGGGGGAGGGGCAGAGAGAGAGGGAGACACAGAATCTGAAGCAGGCTCCAGGCTCTGAGCCATCAGCCCAGAGCCCAACGCGGGGCTCGAACTCACGGACCGCGAGATCGTGACCTGGCTGAAGTTGGACGCTTAACCGACTGCACCACCCAGGCGCCCCTGCCAAACCATGTTTCTACTAACCCAAGAGCATCAGCCAGGACATTAGTCACATCACTTCTGACTGAGCACGTGACTTCTTAGGAACTTGTGGAGTCTGGCTGCAGCTCACCAAAAATGGAGCCTACCCAAGATGATTTTATAGAACACACATATGCTGAACATATGCATGTCCTGTAACTCACAAATTGTTCTGCAAGTATCAGGTACAAATGCTTACATAGGTTTCTTGGGGCGCCTGGGTGGCGCAGTCGGTTAAGCGTCCGACTTCAGCCAGGTCACGATCTCGCGGTCTGTGAGTTCGAGCCCCGCGTCGGGCTCTGGGCTGATGGCTCAGAGCCTGGAGCCTGTTTCCGATTCTGTGTCTCCCTCTCTCTCTGCCCCTCCCCCGTTCATACTCTGTCTCTCTCTGTCCCAAAAATAAATAAATGTTGAAAAAAAAAAAATTTTTTAAATAAAAAAATAAAAAAAAAAAAAAAAAACAAATGCTTACATAGGTTTCCTAAAAGACATGCACAAGAATGTTCAGGTAGGATTATTTATAATGGCAAGAAACTGGAAACAACATAACACTGTGGCTTGCTTTTTCACTCTTTGAGTGGTATATTCAATGAACAGAAGTTCTCAATTTTACACTTAGATTTTAGCAATCTAGTTATGACATTTCCCCCTTTATAGTGAGTGTTCTTTGTATCCTATTTAAAAAATCTTTGCCTACACACAAGGTCATGAAGATATTATCTTATGTTTTATTATAGATGATTGTTTTAACCTTTCATATTTAGATCCACATTCCACTAGAATTCATATTTGTATATGGTGTGAGGTAGAGGTCAATATCAAATTTTTTACTATATTAATTCATCTCTGTTTAAAGCCCTCCCCATACTATACTTCCTGCTATATTCATAAACTGTTAGTAGTGGGGCACCTGGGTGGCTCGGTTGGTTAAGCCTCTGACACTTGATTTTGGTTCAGGTCATGATCTCATGGTTTGTGAGATCAAGCTCTGCATCGGGCTCTGTGCTGACAGCACAAGCTTGCTTGGGATTCTCTCCCTCTCTCTGCCCCTCCCCCTGTGCTCTCTCTCTTAAAATAAATACACATGTAAAGTAAAAAAAAAACAACAAAAAAACAGTTAGTGGCATCTATAATAGACACTATTAACTGGTTTATCCAACATCATTCCCCAAATCCTTCTTCCTTCCCTGCTTCCATTGTAGGGCCTATTTTCTCAACCTCCCTTGTGGCTAGAGGTCTCTAGGTGCACAGTTCTGGGCAATTACAGATAAGTGGAAATATGTAGGTAGTTGCTGCAAATGATTTGGATTTCTAGATAAAAGGGATAAAGTCTGTTATCTGCCCCCTTCCCACTTCTTCCAGGAAAGTAGATGGAATAACTGAAATTAAAATATCCATCTTTCAATCATAAGGAAGGGCAAAATTTCAGAGACACCATCCTGACACTACTGAGCTGCTGTTTCAAAACCCAAATCAAAACCAAAACAATCAGCTGTCTATGTCTATTCATGTGATAAATATGAATAAGAATAAAACAAATCCTTAGGTATTCAAGCTACTCTTTATGAGGTTTCTATTACTAGAAGTCCAAAGGATTTTTCTAACTGATACAGAATCGATTAGGACTTCATGTATATGTCTGTTGGGGAAAGGGGAAGATATAACCATTGGAATATGTCTATGAAAACAAAAATATCTCCAACTGTGGCTTTCATAACATGTTGTGTTCTCATTGTATGCGTGTACTAAACATGCAACTTAAATGGCTACAGGTCACAGAGTATGGATGTTGGATGGCTACATGTTTTAGACAATAGAAATTCTATACAGGCATCAAGAGAATATAATGCTTTTGTCAGTGACTTAGAGAGGGCCCTATTTACAGCTGAACAGGTATCTGATATAACAATTCATTGTTCTGACACATATTGCAATCATGATGTGCAGTTTTTAATGCATCATGTTACATTAGCTAGGCCATAGTCTAATACCGTGTAACATAAATTTTGCCAAAAGGAATGACATTACATGACACTGACTTTTAAAAGACACACACTATTTTTTCAGATCACATACCTTTTATCCATGAGTGCCCAATTCAAAAATCAAGCTGGCAGACAAAAGTGGAGTGAATGTGTAGCCTTAAAGCAGCATATTTATCTTGAGTAGTTTTGCACATTTCTACCTGTAGTCAATGATTCCATTCCATTTTTATGTTGAAATGCATGAGCAACATTAATGGACCTTTTTTTGTCACCTGAAGTAAGACTTTTATTCAGGGTCAATCAAGAGAGACCTGAAAGGTGTTTTTGGATTTCATGCTATGGATAAAATCTTTTTATGTGTTTATCATGAGCTCTATGACTATTTTATTTGAAACTATCACCAAAATATTTATGATTATTTTATTTTTATCCTATCTATGACTCTTTATTCCTTTCAATAAGATATCTTGCCTAGGTGTGAAATATTTTCAGTTGTCATTATACATTCTTTTTTGATAACAATACAAAATGTAACATGAAAGGCATAAGGATTTTTGGACAACAGATTACAGTTTCTAGATTATAAAAAGAATATTCTAAATACTGGTTCACTGTGTGATTCATTCATATAGGTTTTTGAATTTAAATTACTTGCTTCTTTTACAAATTATCTTCCAACTGGGGCGTCTGGGTGGCTCAGTCGGTTAACTGAGTCAGTCGGTCTGACTTTTACTCAGGTCATGATCTTGCGGTTCGTGAGTTTGAGTCAGGCTCTGTGCTGACAGCTAAGAGCCTGCAGCCTGGAGCCTGCTTTGGATTCTGTGTCTCCCTCTCTCTCTGCCCCTCCCCAGCTTGCACTCTCTTTCTCTCAAGAATAAATAAATATTAAAAAATTTTTTAAAAATTATCTTCCAACAGAGTTTCTTACCTATTACAGTAAATTACTTAAGGTTTAGGGAGTTCTTTATGGTTTTAAACCTAACATAAAAAAAATTAAGCTATCATCTGCCAAGGGGAAGAAAGTCTTTTTGAAATAGATTTTTCTCTAATATTTTAAAATAATATAAAGATATTACTCTTAATTGAAGAGAGAAATTTCATTTAAACTTCCACAACTTCCAATTCCAACATTACTACTCTAATATTTAATTACTGTATTGTCATTTAATTATTACCACAATTATTTTCCTTCCCTTATTACCATATTTTTTGAACATGCACAGGTGGGTATGATTGCCATTTAATCATATAATTGAGATTTTTAAGAATTCTTTCCATATAAGATTTACATGCTTCCAAATGATTTGGAAACTTAAGAGCTGAAAGAACTCAACCGATTTTCCTTGTTTTTTTGGCCACATAAGAAATCACAGTAATGGAATTCAATACAGTTGAATTCAGTACAACTGGAGGTCTCCATGACGGCAAGTATACGTAATTAATGACTGATTTTTTTCCCCACTCTTGTTTTTCCCCACTCTCTACTCAAATGTTTTGGCGTTCAGCCATGCAGCAATGCTCCAGAAATGATTAAAAGTAGGGATTTAGGCCTTGGCTAAGACAGGTTCTTACTGGATAAATTTCAGTAATTCACTAATTCTCTCTGACACTCCGTTTCCTCAACTGTAAAGTGGAGATAAAATATCTGTCACACAGGGTTGTGGTTGTTGTGAAAATTATACAAGACAATGTATATCAAGGAGCTAGCACAATGTGTGGCACATCGTAAGTACTCAATAAATGGTAACTATTATTGTTATCCTTACTCATGTAGGCAAAAAAAAAAAAAAAAAAAATCCCAGCATTGATGCTCTTCAGTAAAATAATAAATTTAATAAATAAGAATTAATGATAATTAATAAAACTTGATAAATTGTGGAGCAAATTTATTTTTTCAATGAACTTGCAAAGAATTCTAATAGAAACCACCACTTATCTATAAACGAAGGTTATAATTGATACAAATATCATAGGATTGATCTTCTGCAAACAGTAAATGAAAAGAATCTTCGCATATTAAATCTATTATTGGTAATTTGCAATATTAAAATGTACTTTAAATAAATACATTTAATATATTCTATGTAAATTTTTCCTATTGGATTTAATGCTAGGATTTTATGTAACTCTGGAAAAACAATTTTTTCATTTTCCTTCTGAAAGACTTATGGAATGATAAAATGCAAAAGTGTGAATAAAGATATAATTCTTAAAATGTAGTAAATGCTCAATAAATGATCATTATTATTTCCAAATATGGCAGAAGCTATGTAAGTGAATTTTTATCACTCTGATGGACATATTGTACATTAAAAAATATTTATAGCAATATTTAAAATAGTGCATCTTGGGACGCCTGGGTAGCTCAGTTGGTTAAGTGTCAGACTTTGGCTCAAGTCATGATCTTATAGTTCCTGAGTTCCAGCCCCACATTGGGCCTGCTTCAGATTCTGCGTTTCCCTCTCTCTCTGCCCCTCCCTGCTCATGCTCTGTTTCTCTCTCATAAACAAACAAACATTAAAATAAGTAAACAAACAAACAAACAAACAAAATAGCACATCTTAGGGGCACCTGGGTGGCCTCGATGGTTAAGTGTCCGACTTTGGCTCAGGTCATGATCTCATCGTTCATTAGTTCGATCGCCACGTCAGGCTCTATGCTGACAGCTTAGAGCCTGGAGCCTGCTTCAGATTCTGCATGTTCCTCTCTCTCTGCCCTCCTCTGCTTGTGCTCTGTCTCTCAAAAATAAATAAACATTAAAAAAATGTTTAAATAATGCATCTTAATGCAGCCTATACTTTTCTTTCAGTAGAACAAAAGAAAATTCATGTAGGGAAATTCCTAAGAGTTAAAGGAAAACAAAGATGAAAATTAAAAAAATTGCAGAAAAGCGTTTATTAGCATGTTCAATTATTTATTTATTTAAAAAAAATTTTTTTTTCAACGTTTATTTATTTTTGGGACAGAGAGAGACAGAGCATGAACGGGGGAGGGGCAGAGAGAGAGGGAGACACAGAATCGGAAACAGGCTCCAGGCTCTGAGCCATCAGCCCAGAGCCTGACGCGGGGCTCGAACTCACGGACCGCGAGATCGTGACCTGGCTGAAGTCGGACGCTTAACCGACTGCGCCACCCAGGCGCCCCAATTATTTATTTAAAAAAATGGGGGCACCTGGTTGGCTCATTTGGTAGCACATGCAACTCTCAATCTTGGGGTTGTGAGTTTGAACCCCATGTTGGGTATAGAGACTAATTAAAAAAATAAAATCTTAAAAAACAAAATGGGGCACCTGGCTGGCTCAGTCGGTGGAGGATGTGACTCTTGATCTTGGGGTTGTGAGTTCTAGCCCCATGTTGGATGTAGAGATTACTTAAAAATAAAATCTTAATAAATAAATAACAAGATAAAATAAAATTAAAAATGAGAATTTACTTCACCAAATCATTAGAGAATATACTTGGAATGGAATATTAACTCCTATCAGGGTGCCTGGGTGGCTCAGTTGGTTAAGCGTCCGACTTCGGCTCAGGTCATGATCTTGCAGTTTGTGAGTTCCAGTCCTGCATCCGGCTCTGGACTGACAGCTCAGAGCCTGGAGCCTGCTTCAGATTCTGTGTGTCCGTGTTTCTCTCTGTCCCTCCCCTGCTCATGTTCTGTCTCTCTCTCTCAAAAAATAAATGAACATTAAAAAAAAAAGGAAATATTAATTCCTATTAAAAAAATTAGTACCTACAAGTAAAAACTGGAACATAATTTAAGTCATATACACATGGTAAAATTTGCCTTCCTTGCTTGATAAAAGTTAATTTCCACAAGTAAAGATGAAAGAAAGATTTTACACACACTGCTCTGTAAGTAGTGGTGAAGTTTGATTGAATATCACACAAATCAAGCAACTATGTTTTAACTATTCTAACAGGAATAAAAAGTAGTGGGGAAAAGCATTCAGACACACCGTCTGTCCAAAAAAAAAAAAAAAGACACACTGTCTTTCTAGACCATAATGCACTTCTTGATTACAAAATGATAACCACAGCAGGCTGGATGAATATTTTGTGAAATATTCAAAAGGAGAAAAGGAAGCTTTAGAGTAAATAAATAAACTCCTAGCTGCCAATGGCTGTTGCAACCTGCTTACGCTGAACACCCACTGTGCCCTTGTGAAACTAATTGGAAATAGGTATAAGCCTACAAAGACAAAAATGAGTCAAGAACAACAGCATAATGAATTTAGTATAAAGCTCTGAGCTGAAAGAGAGCAGAAGTAGGGGTTGAGAAAAGGAAAGTGTTAAGGGTGAAAATTGGTTGGGGGTGAAATAGGTCAAAAAGATCCGATCAAGGTGAGAAGACCTGGGGCAGTTAGGGATAGCAATGTCCTGAGTTCTTTAAAGTTTTCTAGATTTGGGAGGTGAGAAGAAGAATACTGGTTCCCTGTTTTTGTTAAAATATTGTTTCAGTTGTTTAACAGAGATTGAATAACGGTGGCATAAATAAAAGAGATGGTAGGTTTGCTCTGCTCTATTAGGTTTCAGAAGCCTAGACACCTTCTGAGTTCTTCCATGCATGCTGTAGGATGTTGCTCTTTCCTGTGTGCTCAGAGATGGTTCCCATGCCAGCCTTACATTCCATGTCCTTTTAAGGGCACCAACTGGAAATAACTGAAACACTTCTATTCAAATCCTATTGGCCGGAATTTGGTTACATGGTCACACTTATTTACAAGAGAGGAGGAAAAAAGTAGTCTCCAGTTGGGCGGCCAATGTGTCCCATTAATAGGGTTTCTTTTACTAAGAAGAAGAAAGAGTAAATATTTAGGGACAAGTAGAAGTCTGTGCCACAGGCCTGCTTTGGAATAGAAAATATATCACTGATCCATTTGCTTCAGTATACACTTGGGAGAGAGGTAAGTAGATTGGAGGAAATTTGCATGCCTTGTTAACTACAGGTCTTTGCCAATTACCATACTTTCTTGACGATTTCAGCTTAGTAGTCTTTTTTTAATTTTTTAAATGTGTTTATTTTTGAGAGAGAGAGAGAGAGAGAGACAGAATTCAAAGCAGACTCCAGGCTCCACACTGTCAGCACAGAGCCCGAGGTAGGGCTTGAACTCATGAACCATGAGATCATGACCTGAGTCCAAGTTACTCGCTTAACCGACTGAGTCACCCAGGCGCTCTTTTTTTTTTTTTTTTTTTTTTTTTTTTGATGTTTGTTTTTTTTATTTTGAGAGAAAGCATGAGCAGAGGAGGGGCAGAGAGAGAGAAAGAGAATCCTAAGCAAGCTGCCAGCTGCCAGCACAGAGCCTGATGTAGGGCTTGAACTTTCCACCTGGGAGATCATGACCTGAGCCAAAATCAAGAGTTAGACTCTTAACCGACTGAGCCATTCAGGTGTCAGGGTTAAGTCTTGAAATTAGATACTATGAATCCTTTGCTGTTCTTTTTCAAAATTGTTTTGGCCATTTGAACTCAGGGGCTTTTTTCCTAAATTTAGGATTTGCTTGTCATTATCTACAAAAATTCCTGCTGGGAATTTGATTCAGATTATATAAAATCTATAGATAAATTTGAGACAAATTGACAAGTTAGCAATATTGAGTCTTAGAATTCATGGATTCAACATGTATCTCCATTGCCTTCATTTATATTTTATAGTTTTTAGTATATAAATCCTGCCCATATTTTGTAGGATTTATAGCTAAGTATTTCCTTTTGTGTGTGTGTTATCATAAATTTAAAAAATTCTGATTTCTAATTGTTCATTGGCAAACATATAGAAACCAATTGAATTTTTATATATTGGTCTTGTGTTCTATAATCTTGCTAACCTCATTTAGAACCTTTTTTTTTTTTTTTTTTGAGATTCCATGGGGTTTTCGACATGGACAATCGTGTCATTTGCAAAAAGAGACAGTTTATATCTTCTTTTCTACCTCCTGCCCTTATTTTTTATCTTAGCATGCAGGGTTTTTTTTAAACCACTGACTAAGATGTAGCTATTTTGCAGATGATTTTATCAAGTTAAAGAAATTCCTTCCTATTCCTAGTTTTCTGAGAGTTTTGATCATCAATGAATGTTGAATTTTGTCAAATTCTTTTTCATTTTTTGCAGCTATTGAGATCATCATGTGGATTTTCCACTTCACTATGTTCATATGGTGAATTACATTGATTTTCAACTTATTGAATCAGCCTTGCACTCCTGGAATTAATATCACTTGGTCATGATGTATTATCCTTTTTTATACTCCTAGATTTTATTTTCTAACATGGTGTTGAGGGATATTGGTCTGCAGCTTTCTTTTATTGTCTTACCTTTTTTGCTTTTGGTAATGGATAATTCCAGCCCCATAAAATAGCTGTTGCCTCCTCTCCTATTTTCTGGAAAAAAATAAGTAGAAATGAAACTAAAATTAAGTAGAAACTTTCCTACCTAAATGTTAGGTAGAAACCATCTGAGCCTAGAATTTTTTGTTGTTGTCAGAAAGTTTTTAACTGTAAATTCACTTTCTTTACTGGGTATAGAACTATTCAAGTTACCAAATTCTTCTCACATTTGGTAGTTTGTGTTTTTCAAGGAATTTTTCTATTTCATCCAAGTTGTTGAATTGTGGATATAGTACTGTCTGTGGTATTCCTTTACCATCCTTTTCATTCCTATAGGGTCTGCAGTGTCCATCCTTTTCTTCCTGATATTGGTAAATTGTGTCCTCTCTCTCTTTTAAATTGAGGTAAAACACACAGAACATAAAATTAACCATTAATTACCTTAAAGTATACAATTCAGTGCCATTTAATATATTTATAATGCTGTGCAACCATAATCTCCTCTAATTTAAAGACATTTTCAACACTCCACAAGGAAACCCTGCACCCATTAAGCCTCTGGCAACCAGTAGTCTCACTCTACATGTGGATTTACCTATTCTAGATACTTCATGCAAATGAAATTATAAAATATATGACCTTTTGATAATTTCTTTCTCTTGTCATAATGTTTCAAGGCTCATCCATGTTGTAACATGTATTAGTATTTGGTTCCTTTTTAAGGCTGAAAAACAGTCCACTGTATAAATGCACCACATTTTGTTTATCCATTCATCAGCTAATTAACATTAGGGTTGTTTCTCCTTTTGGCTGTTATGAATGTGCAGATACAAATATTCATGTACAAGTATGTGTTTGAATATGTGTTTTCAATGTCTGTTCTTTTTTTATACTTCAGTCTGGCTATATGTTTACCAATTTTTTCAACCTTTTCAAAGAGCTAGCTTTTGGTTTCATTGATCTTTATTGTTTTCTTTTTTTCCTATTTTTAATATAATTGAGTTCTGCTCTTACCTTTACATATTGGCTTTATATGCTATGACCCTGCTAAACTCATTTATTCATTTGCTTTGCATCTAATTTGCTCTTCTTTTACAGGTTGTATAAGGGAGAAGTTCAGATTATTGGTTTGAAATCTTTCTTTTGTTTCTAATATGAGCATTTTTAATATGAGAATATGAGCATTTTTCCTAACATGAGCATTTTCTTTCTTTTTTAGGAAAATTATTAACTTTGTTTTTTTAAGTTTTATTTTAATTCAAATTAGTTAACATACAGTGTTATATTGGCTCCAGGAGTACAATATAGTTATTCAACAATTCCATACATCAACCTTAATATGAGCATTTTCTAATATGAGCATTTATAAGTGCTATAAATTTCCATCTAAGCACTAATTTAGCTGCATCTCACAAGTTTTGTTGCATTTTTATTTTCACTCAGTTCAAAATATTTTCTAATTTCCCTTGAGACTTCTTCTTTGACATGTAGATTATTTACAAGTGTGTTATTGGGGGATTTTGTAGATATATTTCTGTTCTTGATTTCTAATTTAATTCTCTTATGCTGGAAAACATACTTAGTATAATTTCAATTACTTTAAATGTGTTAAGGTATATGTTATGGCCCAGAGTATGGTCTATCTTGGTGAAAGTGCCTTGTACACTTGCAAAAAAAATGTGCATTCTTGTGTTGCTGAATGACATATTCTAAAAGTGTCAGTTAGATCCAGGACTTGATGGTATTGGCCAATTTTGTATATCCTTATTGAATTCCTTCTGTTAGTTCTACCTATTACAAAGAGAAGAATGTTGAGGTATTTTACCATAACTGCATGGTAGTTATGAAGCTCTGTTCTTAGGTGTATTCACATTTAAGACTATATATCTTTTTGGTGAATTAACTCTTTTATTAACCTACAATGTCTCCCTTTATCCTTGGCAATTTTCTATGCTCTGAACTCTACTTTGTCTTATGTTGGTGTATTCACTCCCTATTTCTTTTGATGAGTGTTTTAATGGTATACCTTTCTCCCCCCTTTTACTTTAATTATATTTGAAGTGAGTGTCTTATAGACAGCATATATTTTGGTCGTATTTGGTTGCTAAATCTCTGTCTTTATTTGGTGTGTTTAGACCATTTACATTTAATGTAACTATTGATATGGTTGGATTACTATTTTATTACTTGCTTTCTTTTTGTCCACTTCATTTTTTGTTTCTCCATTTCCCCTTTTTCTGTTTTCCTTTCATTATTTGAATATTCTTTAATATTTTATTTTAATTTATCTATTATCATTTGGGCTATATCTCTTCATGTCTGTGTATGTGTGTTTATTCATTCTAGGGAATATAACATACATTTATGGTCCACTTTAAGCAAAATGCAAATGTATTACAACCATATAATCATTTTATATTCCCACCTTTATGTTACAGTGGCCATATGAATCACATTATTATTCACAGCAAATAATGTCTAATAGTCTGCTTTCTTGGGAAATAATTTACATTTGAAAAAAGGGGATAATTAAGAGAGCTGTGTGAATGAAGCAAGACAATGATTAGAATGGAGGTTTTACTGGTAGTAATGTTAAGACTGCAACAAGGGATCCGGAGTTACATGCTTTGGATACACAATGTCATTTGATTCAAATAACTTTGGTATGGTGCTTGGAAAAGAGGAATATGTGGGTGGTGGGGAAGATAGCATGCCTTGTAATCATAGTTCTCAAAAAGACTATGTGGCAGCTCTGATATGTTACTAATGTTGAAACACTTTATACAAGAAGATGCAGGGGCAATTTCTCTGAAATAGGTGGTGCTTGGCATAGCTCAGAAGTGCAAAAACAGATAATTATTTCCTGCCTTGAGGTATATATGTGTAACCTAGACCTGTGATGGAGGGAGGGTCTAGCTTTCAGGGAAAATGAAGTATATTTGTGCCATAAGCAGGTGATCATCGGGTAGAGTAGTACTGATGGGATGGGATGTTCAGGGTCCAGGAGCGAATGGTCAAGAAAGAATTCTTGAGATATCTTCAGTACAAAAAAGGTGGTTTTATTAAAGCATGGGGACTGGACCCCTTGGGCAGAAAGAGTTACACTGGGATGGCAAGGAGTGACTGATTATATACTTTTAGGTTGAAAAGGGGTTAGGAATACCGCAAGTCCAAAGGATTTGGAAGAAAGATTTTCAGGACCTTGAGGGGCCAGCTGCTATTTAAGATAAGGTTATTTATATTGTCTAGTAAAACCTTAATCATGCGATCCTTCAGATGTATATCAGTGGGCCACATGTTTGGAGGATGATTGCTAACATATATCCTGGGGGGTTAGAGACAAAGGAAGTTTCCAAAGGGATTTTTATATGTCAAAAAAGACTTACAGGATCCTGGAGCTAGGACTAAGGTTGCTTTTTGCCTCTAGCAAAGTATTAACATTGAGGCAGTTGAGTTCCTGGAGGAAGGTCACCCTGCTTGTCGTAAGTACTTGTCAAAAGGCTGTAAGTTGTACGGAAATTTAATTTTTTTCCACATTTCTTTTGCCTTTGTTCTCCAATCAGTACTACTTAAGCAGCTTCCCTTTTCAAATTGGGGCATCCTAAACAGACCCAAAGCATGATGTTCCTCAGCAATATTCAAAAATGTAAGTCTGAATAATCACACAAAGCCATAATTTTTAAATCAAAATTTGGTTTAAGCCTCAAGACTGCCTTATTTCTTTGACATACCAGCTAAATTGTTTCTTATCTTGGAGACAGTTTTGACTACAAACTGTTCAAAACATGTCCCTGGGTTGCTCTTCCTTTGCCCTCCAGGCAGCCCCAGGACTCTCCCACAAGTAAGCAATTGTTAAGCCATGCTCTTTTCCCCTAGGATATCCTTTTAAGTCTCTCCTCAAGCCAAAATAATAACCTTTCCACATGTCAGCTCTAAGAAAGTCCTAAAGTAAGCACTCAATACTATGGTAACAATCATTTGAGACCATTCCAGTAAATCCATCTTTGGGCTATGCAGCTTGTTTTACTGTAATGGTGTTATTCTGGGATTTATTGGCTTCCAAAACTAAGAAAAAGATAAAAGAGCACTTGGAGCAACCGCTCCAGTTATGGAGAATGGGGGTAAAATCAAATAGTTACAAAATATGCCACTGAATATATTGTTCATTTATTTCTTCTAGTTTTCTTCCTATTTTGACAAATTGTTTGATATGAACTCATCTTGTTTTTGTTTTTTGCAAATCATATACAGATTCTTAGACATGAGTAAATATCTTCTTGCCAATTTCAATAAAAGAAAAGGCAGGAAAATTGCAGCTCATACACTTATCTATACTGTTCAAGGTACAGTCAAGAAATAGAAACCATGCCAGTTACTAGAATTGTGACAATATAATTATTATCTAGGCATAAAGTTGTTAACTAAGTAAATGAAAGGTCAAAAAGAGGCATCACAGAGGTAGCAACTGCAAGAAGCACTTCCCACCCCTAGAACTGGGGAACAAAGGAAAGAAATTGGAATTATTAGCATTTAGGAACTCAGAGGAGGAAGATGACCTCTGAAAAGAGGGCTTACACAGGTATCTCTGGGAGAGCAGTATGAATTTGAAAACAACTGCAGACTGAATTAAGCTGCTGTTACAGAAACTGAAGCTGTTGGGATAAAGAAATGGTAATGCGATGCTTACAGAAACAGGAAAATATTTTGGAAGCACAGGAAGGCTCACGTCCCTTCTTCCTTCACTAGTGTTACAGGCTCCCTGACAAGATAGAAATGTAATTTTTAGAATTCTAGACCAGCATCAAAATGTAGAGAATAGTAAGGTGGGTTTGGATGTGAGAGATAAAAACAATAATTGAAATGACATTTCAACAGCTTATTCAAATTGCACTTAAATTAAGCATAATGAAGATATCAGATCGAAAGGCTGGCTGGCCGCCAGTGAGGGGCTTCTCCTTTGAAGGGTCCTTACAAGGGACCCATGAATAAACTCTAAAGCCGAAGTATTGATTTATAGTGAGAAATACCACTGCCTAGATGGTTAAACTGGTACACACATCTTTTCATCTACAGGAAAATATGACAGTCAGAAGGTAGTTGATTGTCATGGAGTGAGAATGGGAAGCTAGATGGATGCACTCCATGGCTCTATAATTGTCTTTATCCCATTACAGAGATGCACTGGGAAAACTGATCAGACCTCACATCAGTTTGTATCCTTATCACTTGTGTAGAGCCAGACAGAGCCCCCCCAAAAGCTTACTCTCTCTCTCATCTTTTTCCTGGCTCCTGGCAGAAGCCAGCCAGCCTTCCCTTAGTATTTTTTTCAGATAGTGAATATATATGTTTAGTTATAGTTTTGTCTGTAAGTTGTTAAACCCTTCAGAGCCTTTCCTCTTTAGAAGATAAACAATAATCCCTATGTCATGGGCTGTTATATGGATTAAAGCAGTAATCCATATAAATACTCCTGGGACAGTAGTTAACACACAGGAAGCTCCCAAAACAAAAAGTTCCATCCCTGCCTTTCATCCTGCTTTGATTATATCAAGACATTATATTCTTTTTTTTTTAAGTTTATTTATTTATTTTGAGAGAGAGAAAAAGAAAGAGTGGGAAGGGCAGAGACCAAGAGAATCCCAAGCAGACTCTGCACTGTCAGCACAGATCCTGATGTGGGGCTTGAACTCATGAACTGTGAGATCATGACCTGAGCCGAAAACAAGAGTTGGATGCTTAACTGACTGAGTCACCCAGGAACCTAAGATATTATACTCTTATGACATATTTTTCCCTTTAAAAAGATGAGTCAAATGGCTGTATAGCCTTCCATTGGAAGGAAGGATGTATCATTTTATCTCATCAATAGTTACTGTTGGGCCATAATTTCTAATTTGTGTTATTAAACATGTTTTTTTCTGGTATCATGACAGTCAAAGTTCCCAGAAAGACATTCCCACGGAAAACAAAGTAACCCTGCAGACAATGTATTCAAAAGCATCAAAGAGCTAGCAAGTAAATATAGTATATCCAGGCCAAGGACCATGTGAATGTAGAATCCAAAAGATCAAATACAAGCAAACAAAATCTGAAAAGCAGCCAGTGATAAAATGTAATCTACTGTGAAAAGAGCAACAGATAGATTAAAAGCTATGCTCCCTAAGTCAACAGTGAAAGAAGCACGTGGAATGATATCTTCAAAGTGCCAAGCTATATTTGTTACTATTATCCTTTAGTGCTAGTCCACTACTGACAAACTCTCTCATTGTTTTTATCTGAAAACAACTCTATTTTACCCTTACTCTTGAAAGATATTTTCATTGGGTATAGAACTCTAAATTGATAGTGTTTTATTTTCTTGGCATATTGATATTTAAACATACGTACACATACACCTACACATATATATTTACACCAGAAAGAATGTAAGCTCAGTAGGTCTGAAATAAAAACAAATGAAGAATAAAAATGGATAAATATGTGGATAAATCAAAACAAAAGCTGACTATAAAACAACACATATACCAATCTTTGTACCTAATATACTTTCCTACTGTAAAATACAAGATCTTAGAACATGGTGACTCTGTTTATGCCCTCATGATTTCTGTTTTAAATTTTTTACATTTTAAAATTGAGGACATGACAATAGTTTTAAGTTAAAATACATGACAAAAATGTCATAAAAGTCATGAGGATAATAAATGAAATTAAAGCATTCTAAGATCGTCTATTTTGCCATAAAAAAGTAAACAACCCACAAGTTTATCAACTGATGAATGGATAAACAGCATGTAACATACATTATAAAATGTAGTATACCTATGCAATGGAATACTATTCAATAACAAAAAGAAATGGAGAATGAAATGATACATTTACAACATTGATGCACCTTGAAAGCATTTGCCTAAGTGAAAGGAACCATTTACAAAAGGCCACGTGTTATATAATTCCATCTGTATGAAATGTCCAGAATAAAAAACCCAGGAGGTTTAAGACAGGAAGTATATTAGCAGTTGTCAAGAGGTATGAGTGACTGCTGATGAATACAGGGTTACTCTTAGGATTAATAAACATGTTCTAAGAATTAGATAGTGGCAATGATTGCACAGCTCTGTGAAAATACTAAATACCATTCAACTGTACACTTTAATGGGTGAATTATATGAAAGGTGAATTGTATCGCAATAAAACTGTAGTTAGTAAAAACATACTAAGATACCTTTAGGAAAGCAGTCTCCTGGGTAGTCTTTCAATCCCTGTTTGGTTACATAAGAATGGGCCTTGGGCCTGGAATACTTCCTTAGGAATAATAAAGACTCCACACAGCTGGAGCCAGGTTTATCATCTTGTGTGGGATTATCTTCCCTGTTTCCAGCTCAGTGTGTGCTCCTTTGTTATTCTTGAGCACATAGGTCAGTGGCCTCAGGAACATCCCTGGCTTTTAGTAATTCAGACTCCAGTGGGGATTAATTGGGGCTCTTCCGCTGAGGCATAAGAAGGGTACATATAAGCCAATTGTCCATGCATTCACTGCTGGGGAGATCAGTTTATCATGGGGAACCAACACAATCACTGAAGCTGATCTTGTTCTATTTCTTCTCTATGTGAGTAAAAGCACTCCATCCAATGCTTGACCATGTTGTGTTTTTCTTGGTGACTCCAACACCCAGGTACAATGGGCAGAAATATTTGGATTTCTATTCTTGGTGGCTGGCATTGTGATGATCTTTGCCATTCTCTGTGTAGCTGGAGTCCCCTTATCCCAGTGGTATTGGCAACCGGTACATGGTGTTCTGTTCAACAGATACCATTCTCTACCTTAGGATGGCAAAAGTAAAAATGTCTAACAATTTCAAGCATCAACAAAGATGTGGAACAACTGAAACTGCCATACATCCAAATGTAAATTAGTAATATCACTTTGGAAAACAATTTAGCAATGTTAGGAGAGTTGAACGTATGCTAATCTAACTGTTGTACTTCTTTGATTATACCCAAGAGAAATTCTGTACATGTGCAGCTGAAAATGTGAACAAGAATGTTTTTAGCATTCTTATTCCTACAGTAAAAATAAAATAATCAAATATTTATCAAGGTAGAATAAATATCATACAGCAGTAGAAATTAATAAACTAGAACCGTACCCATCACTAATGAAGAATTTTATTTTATTCACTTAAAAATTTTTCATGTTTATTTATTTTTGAGAGAGAGAGAAAGAGAGAGAACAAGCAGGGGAGGGGCAGAGAGAGAGGGAGACACAGAAACCCAAGCAGGCTCCAGGCTCTGAGTTGTCAACACAACTCACACAGGGCTCAAACTCATGAACTGCAAGATCTTGACCTGAGCTGAAGTCAAATGCTCAATCTACTGAGCCACCCAGGCATCCCAACAATGAAGAATTTTAAAGGAAATTATATAGGAAAAGCAAAGAAATGATTGGTAGAAAATTAGGACAATTGTTACTTTACGTAGGGAAGGGCACATGGGGAGGCAAAGTTTTACTTATTATCCTAGATGCTGATTACACAGGTATTTATAACTGTTCTTCAAAATAAACTCCAATGTTTTGTGCATGCTTCTGTATTTAAGGTGTATTTCACAATAAAACTAAAACTCTTTTAAGTGAATTTTCTGTTATATAAATCTTTGCACATCTGTTTACTTAAGTTAATTTCTTAGACGTTGAATTTCTAGGGCAAAAGACATCAAAGTATTCAAGGCTTGTTTATCTGCTGCCTAATTACCATCCAGAAAAATTGTTCCCATTTACCTTCTTACTAGAAGTGCATCAAAACCCCTGGCTACATTTTTGAAAAAAGTTGCTAAATTGCTCTGCCCATGTTGCCACCTGCCACTCACTGTTTAACCCACTGTATTCTGGTTTCCAACCCAACTTTCCATTAAAATTAATCTGTTTAAGAAATTTAAATTTCATACATAGGGGCACATGTACCCCAATGTTTATAGCAGCACTTTCAACAATAGCCAAATTATGGAAAGAGCCTAAATGTCCATCAACTGACAAATGGATAAAGAAGATGTGGTTTATATATACAATGGAATACTACTTGGCAATGACAAAGAACGAAATGTGGCCATTTGCAGTAACAGGGATGGAACTGGAAGGTATTACGCTAAGTGAAATAAGCCAGTCAGAGAAAGACAGATACCATATGTTTTCACTCATAGGTGGATCTTAAGAAACTTAACAGAAGACCATGGGGGAAGGAGGAGGGGAAAAAAAGTTACAGAGAGGGAGGGAGGCAAACCATAAGAGACTCTTGGATACTGAGAACAAACTGAGGGTTGATGGGGGTGGGGGAGAGGGAAAAGTGGGTGATGGGCACTGAGGAGGGCACTTGTTGGGATGAGCACTGGGCGTTGTATGGAAACCAATTTGTCAATAAGTTATATTTAAAAGTAAATTTAAATTTCTATTTATGAAATAGAAATATTTAAAAATATTTAAAAATAGAAATATTAAATCATGCAATTTAATGGCTACTTTTCTTCCTGAATAATTTAGAGATTGGCCCTAAAGACTTTTCCAGATGGCTAATATCATCCATCACATGTAGCTCTTAACTTTCTTGATTCTTACATTGTCAGTTGGCTCCCAGTTCTTGGAGAATCTTCCTATGGTTTCCTATGAACTATCTCAATCCCCAAGGAGAAAAATTGTTTTAAATAGCATATAGGATTCTACTCATTCATCATCATCATCATCATGAATGATCATCATTATTACTCATTAGCCAGCTTAATGGATGTTGCTGAGGTCCACTGACCGACAATGTTTAAGAACTGTAGCTGCAAAGATGAATCCCAATGCACCAGGCTTCCTAGTATTCACATTCCTGTGTAGTCTCCTTTCACATGGAATCTGGGCTGGCTCTATAACTTGCTTTAATCAAAAGATATGGCATAAGTGATGTTGTATCCATTCCAGTAATACATCTTCAGAAGGCCTGGCAGCCTCTGTTTCTGCGCTATTGGGAGGCCTAGGCTACTATGTAAGAAGTTTAGCTACTCTGCTGGAGAATCCACCTAAAATAATCATGTGGAAAAGCTATGGGGACAGGGACAGAGGCTGAGACTACATGGAAGAGAAAAGCCTAGCCATATCAGCATCCAACTGGATCCAGCCTTGCAGTCATCCTTGCTAAAGCACGAGACATGTGAGGGAAGCCATTCTGGATATGCCAGGCCTAGCCACTATCTGACTGTAACTATATGAGAAACTGCAAGAAAGAGCAATAGAAGAACCACCCAGTTGAAGCCATTTAACTTAAGGAATTCTGAGAGTTGGTAACAAATTGTTGTCTTAAGCGCCCAAGTTTTGAGATGATTTTCTACACAGCAACAGGTAATGGAAACAAATTCCCTTATATATTGCCACTCGTCTTTAACTGCTGGGACATGAAGATTTTGCTTGATCAGAAACAAAGCTTGAGATTCTTATGGCCTGAATTAAGTACATCTCTCGGCAAGAAAGGAAGATATCATAGAAGATAACAGTGAGGGTTTACACTCTATAAGGAAGGAACATTTGAACTAAAACCCAAAGGATGTAAAAGGGTCAGATATGTGGTTCAGCTGGAGGAAGGGCATCCCTAACACAAGTGGAAAGACCCTGCGATGAGGAAAACACCCTGCGATGAGAAAAAGCTGTGTGCTTTGGTACTGAGAGAAGAACTGTCCATAATAACAAAGACACAGAAGCAAGGAAATCCCAGTTCTGTTGGTTCCTATGTGGCAAAACTTGAACCTTAGACCCCCAATTCTCTTAGCCAGTGACAGTAATCTCTTCATTCCCATAGGAAAGAGAAAAGATGAAGGTGTTTCAGGAATTCAACCAACATGATGAACATGTAAATTAGAAATGCAGTGGTCTGAATCCAGGCCTTCCGAAAATAGGAAGAAAGATCTCAGATACACAACCTAACCTTACACCTTAAGGAACTGGAGAAAAAAACAGCAAATAAAACCCCAAACAAGCAGAAGACAGGAAATAATAAAGATTAGAGCAGAAATTAATGCTATCGAAACCAAAAAAAAAACAGTAGAACAGATCAATGAAGCCAGAAGCTGGTTCTTTGAAAGAATTAACAAAATTGATAAACCACTAGCCAGTTTGATCAAGAAAAAAAAGGAAGGACCCAAATAAGTAAAATCAAGAATGAAAGAGGAGAAATCACAACCAACACAACAGAAATAAAAACAATAATAAGAGAATATTATGGGCAATTATATGTCAATAAAATGGGCAATCGGGAAAAAATGGACAAATTCGTAGAAATATATACACTACCAAAACTGAAACAGGAAGGAATAGAAAATTTGAACAGACCCATAACGAGTAAGGAAATCGAATTAGTAATCAAAAATCTGCCAAAAAACAAGAGTCCAGGGCCAGATGGCTTTCCAGCGGAATTCTACCAAACATTTAAGGAAGAGTTAACACCTATTCTCTTGAAACTGTTCCAAAAAATAGAAATGGAAGGAAAACTTCCAAACTCTTTCTATGAAGCCAGCATTACCCTGATTCCAAAACCAGAATCTCTCTAAAAAAGAGAACTATAGACCAATTTCCCTGATGAACATGGATGCAAAAATCCTCAACAAGATATTAGCCAACTGGATCCAAGAATACATTAAAAAAAGTATTCACCACTACCAAGTGGGATTTATACCTGGGATGCAGGGCTGGTTAAATATCTGCAAAACAATTAACATCATTCATCACATCAATAAAAGAAAGGACAAGAACCATATGATCCTCTCAATAGATGCAGAGAAAGAATTTGACAAAACACGGCATCCTTTCTTGATAAAAACCCTCAAGAAAGTAGGGATAGAAGGATAATACCTCGAGATGATAAAAGCCATATACGAACAACCCACACTAATGTCATCCTCAATGGGGAAAAACTGAGAGCTTTCCCCCTAAGGTCAGGAACAAGACAGGGATGTCCGCTCTAGCCACTGTTATTCAACATAGTATTAGAAGTCTTAGCCTCTGCAATCAGACAACACAAAGAAATAAAAGGCATCCAAATCGGCCAGGAGGAGGTCAAACTTTCACTCTTCGCAGATGACATGATACTCTATATGGAAAACCCAAAAGATTCCACCAAAAAACTGCTAGAACCGATTCATGAATTCAGCAAAGTTTCAGGATATAAAATCAATGCACAGAAATCGGTTGCATTCCTATACATAAACAATGAAGCGACAGAAAGAGAAATCAAGGAATCAATACCATTTACAGTTGCACAAAACACCATAAAATACCTAGGAATAAATCTAACCAAAGAGGTGAAAAATATATACACTGAAAACTATAGAAAGCTTATGAAAGAAATTGAAGAAGACACAAAGAAATGGAAAAAGATTCCATGCTCCTGGATAGGAAGAACAAATATTGTTAAAATGTTGATACTACCCAAAGCAATCTACATATTCAATGCAATCCCTATCAAAGTAACACCAGCATTCTTCACAGAGCTAGAACAAATAGTCCTAAAATTTGTATGGAACCAGAAAAAAACCCAAATAGCCAAAGCAATCTTGAAAAAGAAAACAAAAGCAGGAGGCATCACAATACCAGACTTCAAGCTATACTACAAAGCTGTAATCATCAAGACAGTATGGTATTTGCACAAGAACAGACACTTAGATCAATGGAATAGAATAGAGAACCCAGAAATGGACCCACAAACGTATGGGCAACTAATCTTGGACAAAGCAGGAAAGAATATCCAATGGAATAAAGACAGTCTCTTCAGGGGCGCCTGGGTGGCGCAGTCGGTTAAGCGTCCGACTTCAGCCAGGTCACGATCTTGCGGTCCGTGAGTTCGAGCCCCGCGTCGGGCTCTGGGCTGATGGCTCAGAGCCTGGAGCCTGTTTCCGATTCTGTGTCTCCCTCTCTCTCTGCCCCTCCCCCGTTCATGCTCTGTCTCTCTCTGTCCCAAAAATAAATAAACGTTGAAAAAAAAAAATTAAAAAAAAAAAAAAAAAAAAAGACAGTCTCTTCAGCAAGTGGTGCTGGGAAAACTGGACAGCGACATGCAGAAAAATGAATCTGGACCACTTTCTTACACCATACACAAAAATAAACTCAAAGTGGATGAAAAACCTCAATGTAAGACAGGAAGCCATCAAAATCCTCGAGGAGAAAGCAGGCAAAAACCTCTTTGATCTTGCCTGCAGCAATTTCTTACTCAACACGTCTTCAGAGGCAAGGGAAACAAAAGCAAAAATGAACTATTGGGACCTCATCAAAATAAAAAGCTTCTGCACAGTGAAGGAAACAATCAGCAAAACTAAAAGGCAACCGACAGAATGGGAGAAGATATTTGCAAATGACATATCACATAAAGGGTTAGTATCTAAAATCTACAAAGAACTAATCAAACTCAACCCCCAAAAAAACAAATAATCCAGTGAAGAAATGGGCAAAAGACATGAATAGACACTTCTCCAAAGAAGACATCCAGATGGCCAACCGACACATGAAAAAATGCTCCACACCACTCATCATCAGGGAAATACAAATCAAAACCACAATGAGATACCACCTTACACTTGTCAGATTGGCTAACATTAACAACTCAGGCAACAACAGATGCTGGTGAGGATGCAGAGAAAGAGGATCTCTTTTGCATTGTTGGTGGCAATGCAAGCTGGTGCAGCCACTCTGGAAAACAGTATGGAGGTTCCTCAAAAAACTAAAAATAGAACTACCCTACGACCCAGCAATTGCACTACTAGGCATTTATCCAAGGGATACAGGTATGCGGTTTCAAAGGGACACATGCACCCCCATGTTTATAGCAGCACTATCAACAATAGCCAAACTATGGAAAGAGCCCAAATGTCCATCGATGGATGAATGGATAAAGAAGATGTGGTATATATATATACAATGGAGTATTACTCGGCAGTCAAAAAGAATGAAATCTTGCCATTTGCAACTATGTGGATGGAACTGGAGGGTATTATGCTAAGTGAAATTAGTCAGTCAGAGAAAGACAAAAATCATATGACTTCACTCATATGAGGACTTTAAGGGACAAAACAGATGAACATAGGGAAGGGAAACAAAAATAATATAAAAACAGGGAGGGGGACAAAACAAAAGAGACTCATAAATATGGAGAACAAACTGAGGGTTGCTGAAGGGGTTGTGGGAGGGGGGATGGGCTAAATGGGTAAGGGGCATTAAGGAATCTACTCCTGAAATCATTGCTTCACTATATACTAACTAATTTGGATGTAAATTTTAAAAAATAAAAAAATAAAGTTAAATTATTAAAAAAAAAAAAAAAAAAGAAATGCAGTGGTCCGATAAAGCTATTTCTCAGCTGGGCCCCACTCTGTGCAACCCTGTGCAAATGGTATGTATCTTAATAGACACTTTCTCCTCTATAGCAGTGAGGTAAAGTGCAGGAAATGGAAACTAATCTAGGTAGTTAATGTAGGGAATTGAGTGCTTACAAAATCTTTGGAAGCAACCAATATGTCCTTTAGTACATGAATGGATAAATAAACTGTGGTATACCCATACAATGGACTATTCATCAGTGTTAAAAAGAAATGAGCTATCAAGCCATGAAAAGACATGAAGGAAACTGAAATGAATATTACTGTGTGAAAGAAGCTCAATCTAAAAAGACTATCCACTGTATGATTCCAACTACAATCTGAAAAAGGCAAAGCTATGGAGAGAGTAAAAAATCAGTGGTTGGCAAGGGGTTACAGGTAGGGAAGGATGAATAAGGGAAGCACAAATGATTTTTAGGGCAGTGAAACTGCTCTGTAGGAAAATATAATCATGGAAAATGTCATATATTTGTCAAAGGCTACAGAATGTACAATATCAAGAATGAACCCTAATGTAACTAACTATAGGCTCTGGGTGACAAAGAAGTGTCAACATAGGGTTATTGATTGTAACAAATGTACCATGTGGTGCTAGAATGTTGATAGTAGGGGAGGTTAGAGAGAGGTGGGTAGGGGAGAGAGGATATATGAGAACTATCTGTATTTTTCATTCAACCTTGCTGTGAACCTAAAACTGCCCTAAAAAATAAAGTATGGAGGTTCCTCCAAAAATGAAAAATATAAATACATATGACCCAGTAATTCCACTACTGGGTATTTACCCAAAGAACACAAAAACACTAATTTGAAAAGATATATGCACTCCTATGTTTACTACAGCATTATTTACTATGGAAGCAACCAGTTTTCCATCCATAGATGAATTGATAAAGAAGATGTGGCTGATAGATAGATAGATAGATAGAGAAAGGTATGTATATACATACATACCTGCAAACATACATACATACACATACAATGGAATATTACTCAGCCATAAAAAAGAATGAGATATTGCCATTTGTGACATGTATGGACCCACAAGGTATGGTGCTAGGTGAAATAAGTCCGATGGAGAAAGATGAATACCATTTGATTTTACTTATGTGTGGAATCTAAAGCACAAAGCAAATGAACAAAGAAATTTAAAAAAAGACATCTTAAATACAGAAAACAAACTGGTGGTTGAGAGAGGGGAAGGAGTTGGGGGATGGGTAAAACAGGTGAAGGGGATTAAGAGGTAAAAACTTCCAGTTATAAAATCAGTAAGTCATGAGATGAAAAGTATAGCAAGGTAATATAGTCAATAATATTTAATAATGTTGTATGGTGCAGAAAAAAATAAAGTCTATTATAAAACAAAACAAAAATCATTGCAAAACCCGAAAAAGAAGTATCAGAATGAGCTCCAGAAATGATTCCCAAAACAGCATTGCCAAACTAGCCCTCTAGGGAGTGCTTCCTCTGCCAGTGCCAAGAAGTGGGGTGTCAGGAAGCCACTAGTGGAACTATCTAGAACATACCACTGTAGCTGTGGTTCAGAGATCAGGAAGCTGCCACCCCCCACAAATCTTAAAGCTTGTATCACTCTTAAAGCTGGAGACTGAAAAGTGAAATGCTCCTACATGAAAACCTAAAGTCTCCATAATTTCGACTGTCAGCAGAAAACATCTGAAAATATCAGGATGTCCTCTGCCTAATTTCTGCCTTCAACATGTTCCAAAGGTGCAAACAACAGGCAGAACTTATTTGCATCCAAAACAAAAGCTACAACCTAGAAAATGTAGTGTTTAGCTTTCCAGACTCTCCTATATAGAAAAGCACACGGGAAAGAGGAATGGATGCCAAGGGCCCCACCACCATATTCAATACAACCTTCGCTGACCTGACAGTCCACACCCTAGCCCCTGGAATGTATGAGGGGTGAGGTTGTATTGGCAAAGATTCCATCACCATCATGTTTTCTGTCCAGTCAAAGAAATCAAAAGATTTCTCTGAAGGTGAAGGTAGGAAACCTCTCCTATTTGTGGGTAAATGTACTGTGCCAAATCAGGCCGTCTTCTCATTCTCTCCCTGTTGTGTTGTGGCACCCATGAGAACGCACCTCGTAGACCTCCAATGCCTGGGAGTTAGTTAATTGACCAACGATCCCAAGTGTTTTGCTGTGAAATCCACCATCATGTTTGGACCAAGATTTCACTTCCCAACTTCTTACAAGCTGCTCCCAGACACTGACTGGGTGCAGCGGAGAGACTAAGGCAGCCTGTTCGTGGGAGACAGAGACTCCTCTGATGGCCAACTTTTGCTTGTGGACTCCCTGACAACCTTTCCCAAACCTAGATCACACTGTAGGCAAGTCCTGGATGCTGTCACTCAACCTTCCTTTCCTCTACCCTTCACTGAGGATCAGACATACATCACAGTCAACTAATTCTTCCAGCCTTATCTAGCTCCTTCCCGTGTACTCTTACAGGCATTTCCTCTGATCAAATCCTTGCATTCTATTTTGATGCCTGCTTCTTGGAGAACCTGAACCAACATACTTGCCTCACTCATTCTGAACTCCAGACTTTGCTCTCTGTTTCTGACTGAACTCCCACCTGCAACGACTTGTCACACCTTTCTCACCTACTCAAATCCTACCCATCTTGTGGATCCAATACCAATCATACATCCTCCATGAAGTCTTCCCTGCCTATTCTTGTCCTCCCAGATTCACACATTTTGCAGGTCTTCTATTGTCTCTGGTTGCAAGAATATTGACATATATTGAGCTCCTTTAACATTTGAGGGCAAGGAATAGGTCAGGCATTCTTTATTAATATCCATAGTCCTTCTTAATGGAAGAGAGAACAGAATACAGTGGCTCTATTAAACTCTTGTTGAAATTATTGAATAGTTTGAAATTTAAAAAATGGTAATTCTACCAACAAATAGAGGCAGGTACGTTGGTTCAGGTTCTCCAGCTAATAAACTAAGCTTTTAGGGAGCACTGGGAAATGAGACCCCATCATTAACTTTTGGTGACTATGTAAAATTGCATAAACTTACTTGAGGCCAATTTGGCAATACGTAGCAGAAGTCTAAAAATGCACTTATTCTTTAACTTCTTTTTGTCTTTCTAGTAATATATCCCAAGGGAAACTTTACATTACAAACATGTCAGTATAGCAGAGGTGGAGCTAAAGCAGGTACTTTTTATGAGTGGGATCTACACAGAGAAAACAGACCCACAAGGCATAGGTCAGACACAAGTAAGCTTCTTCTCCTCCTTCTCTTCTGTTTTCTCTCTCCTCCCCTCCCTCTTTCCTCTGCCCCCCTTCCCATTCCTCCTTTTCTTCCTCTTCTCTTTCTCTTTCCTCCTCCCCCTTCATCTTCTTGATAATTAAGCTTTAATTCTACTTCTAGTGATTTTTAGACCCACTGGGAAAGGAAAAAGAGGATCTCTAGTCAAAGAAGCTTTTATAGGCTGTTTATACATCTCTGATATTTTCATGGGACCCTGAGGAATAAGGTGCACCTCACCTTTGAGATTCTAAACCTACCCCCACATGAAAAGCAGAGATCAATTTGGTTAAATAACTGCTAATGCTGGGTGGGCAGGGGAACTGTTGCTTACCAGACTGAAAATGGGCAATAGAATTATTCTGTAAGGATCCCGCGCATTCAGGATGTCTCTCCATCCAATACAAGGGTTTTACGTAAAGGGCAGTCTAATTGCTTGAATCTAGCAATTAGAGCAAGTGCCCTCACCTGCCACACTAGCAGGACTTCAGCCCTCCTCATTCCTTGTAAGTCTCTGAGTTTCCAGAAGGAGAGCTGATAGCTAATGCATAATCAGAGCTGCTGACTTCCTCTCTGTGGTCCCTTGCTTCAGCTCCTGCTCACTCCCTCTCTGGATCTGGGCCTTTGGGTGTTGACGCCAGGGCAGAACCTCTCTGGGCCCCTTGCTTAGCCTCCAATGCCTCTGATCCCCTTCCCTACTGCCCTGTTAGGCATTTCCTCACAATCTCTGCCTGCAGATCTCCACTGCTTACCTTCCTCTCCACACTATAGGAAAGCACCTGACTCTTCCCGGCTCTCTGTCTGAAAAGGTCGCTTAGCAACAGGAGCTGGCCTGGCACTCCTGGACACAGCTCCCTCACTCCTGCCCTCTGGGAATCCTGGGCTGTCCAAGGGAACCCAGAATAGGAGTTATCACAGTACAGCCCTGTGGCCCCTGCTGCTCATAATGTTCTTCCAGACTCCTTATTCATTCCTGGTGATTTTTCTCTGAGCAGCACATTTCCCCTCCCAGCTACCCAGCTTATACTGAGCAATCCCTCAGGCTGACATGTAGATATAGGTCTGAACCCCAATTTTGGATATGGTTAAAGTTCTTTCCTATAAATGGGTATCTAGCCAATCTGGGGATATTGCAGCCTTTCTGTTTGAAAGAGGCCATGACTAGCCCTGCTCTTAGAAAGCCCATGAGTGGTCAAAAATGGAAAAGTCCTTGGTTCTAGAGGTCAAAAACAGTTAAGGAGAGGTTGCTCCACTGCTGGAACAGCAATAATTTCAAGACACAGATCCAAGGCATTGGATCTGAGGGACAAGTATTAATGGTACTGTAGGCATGAGGAGGCACCAGATTCTTCTAGGCTTTTATGACCCGGTCATGGCATGTGAGCTACCATAGTAAGTGGCAGAGCTGTCCTCAAGCCCAGATAAACCCAAGACTCACATCACCCCAACTCAGATCAGGCAAGAAACCTCATTATCAAGACTGGGCCTTTTGCTTATTTGTTTAAAACTCAACAGTTTTCTTAGGCCTTTACCTCAGATCAATGTCTGTCAATGGATTTTGTATGTTTTCTTCATGAGGGCCTGAATAACAAACAGGCCTTGTTATTATACAGGTTTTCCTCTCCTATAAAATTTGACAGAACAATAAAAATGATGCCTAGTATTTTCTAGTAATTTCTCATTTGTATTATTTAAATCTTTTATTTTTATTTTATAACCTTTTAAGTCATTTTTTATATAAACAGATAGTATTTTTATTATTTTATTTTTTGTTTATTTATTTTTAAGTAGGCTCCATGCCCAACATGTAGCCCAATGTAGGACTTGAACTGACAACCCTGAGATCAAGATTCCAGTGCTTAAACCAACTGAGCCACTCAGGTACCCCATAAATTGATAGTATTTTTAAACCTATCTTTTTTATTATCCTTAAAATTTGGGAAGGAATTTTCTTATACATAATCTCATTTGATTATCACAAAGTGAGTTATAACAAGTTTCTTTACTCCTGTTTGAAAATGAAGAAACTGAGTCACAGAAAAGTTAAGTTGATTTGTTCAAGGTCACAGCTAATAGGTAACAAAGCTAGAAGTAGAATCCTACTTCTCATTCTCCCTTTAATCTTCTTTCTTCCACTAGACCAAACTAGATCATAATGAATTGATATAAGTAAGCAAGTTTGATTCCTGGTCCTGCTTGCATTTTCCAAATTGGCCAAGAGATTGTATTTATAAAGGCCATGATCGTAAACTTGATGATGACTGGAGAACATTATGTGAAAAAAAGAGCTTCTAGGGGAGTAAGGAAAACCTAAGTTCTCCCAAGTTTCCAGGAGCACTATCACTCAGGTATATACCGTAGGAGCAGATAAAAGCAGGGAGAAGAGTAAAAGAAAGCCTGTCTGAACTTCTGTCCACTCTCCTGGCCCCAGAGGTGGTCTCATTACCTCGTCATTTCATGAGATTTCACAAGGCTGTGGACCCATGCTGCACACTGGCAGGGCAGAAGTTTGGTGAGAGAGAGTGGGAGCCTCCCCTTACCTGAGGACGCCTCTAAGTCACTTCCTCATGTGGCCTTTCTTCTGTATTTATCTGATATATACCCCAGGTCAATAGCAGTGCTCTGAAATCTACATAGTGAGTCTCAAGGAAAGTTCTGCTGAATGGAGAATAGCTTCTAAGACCTGCAGCCACATAAATTCTAACACTACTGGGTACTGGCTACAATAATTCCTTCAGAAACTATTTTAAACTCCACAACATTTAATTTAAAATAAATTGCATAAAACTGTCTATTTTCAAATTAAAAATTGAATCTTTTAATTCAACTAAAATTGTGCCGGAGCCCTCAAGTAAGTGTTTGATGTTATGGATGACTGGCTCATAATCCCAAGTTTGGAAAAATACAAATATGGCTAGCTCAGAATCAAATATGCTAGGTTCACTTTTAAAGAAATCATTATTTGATGAAACATTCAGTGCTTCATAAATTGAAAACAAAAAACTCATAGCTTCTGAGCAGCAGGCCATATAGGCCAAGCTATTTTTTCCAGTCCTGAGAGTTATCTGTGCAAGGAGCCACAATGAAAATTTCCCTTTGATCAATAGGATGGATCTGTATGACATCTGACAGGTTGGGTTGCGGTCAAGGGACAGAACTTTAATGTGCAAAACACTTGTACAGGCAGGGGTTGGATATATGAAGTGGCTTGGAAATACAAAAGAAGGATAAATATGTTTCAATGTATAATTTACACTATATTTATGATTCTGCTTTGATTTCAAAATAAATTAGTAATTAGAACTTCCCATCCTCATGCAGCTATATATTCAGAACAAAATCCTTGAGGCACTTTTAGATCATGGGCTCCCAGGACAAATGTCTGGATGGTTTGGGAATTTGAGGTGGGGGAGAATGCTGCAGGAATATATATGGCAAAGGCAAACCACTTAAATATGTCCTGAATTGTGCAATGGATTTTAGTATCACTGTGGTTAAATAATAACACTTTATGCATTTACTCATAACCACACTCCATGTTGTTTCCTATAATCACCAGTATACGAAGTGGAGGAACTCTATTACTGCAGTTATGTCATCTCTATTTTTTTTTTAGAGGCAGGGAGGGGCAGAGGGGGAGGGAGAAAGAGCATTTTAAACAGTTTCCACCGCCCACTGGGGAGCATGATGCAGGGCTCAATATCACCACCATGAAATCATGACCGTGATATCATGACCTGAGCCGAGATCAAGAGTTGGACACTTAACCAACTGAGCCACCCGGGCATCCCAGTCATCTCTATCTTTAGCCATCACTTTATTTACTCACCCAACAAATAAATTTTAAACACAACTATAGAGGTGGCTCTATTGCTTAGTTGGTCTCACAAACACAACTGTGGGTCAGGCATTGAGCTAGACAGGTGGGGATAGAGAAAAAAGCAACACAGGCTATAGTCCTCACTTTTATGGAATTTAGAGTCAAGCTGTAGTTTTCTTTTAAGAGTTTTGCTTTTCTTTCCTGAATATTAAAATAATAAATAATCTTTGCAAAAAATTGGAGTAATAATATTACCTGCATAAACCAAGCACTAAATGTGCTAAGTATCCCATAAACATTATTTAATCTTCACAATAAAGCCATGGAGGATATACTGTTATCTCCACTTTACATGAAAAAACTGTCTCAGTTGATGTGAGATTCAGGATACGGAACATGGTCTGACTTCAGAACCCAAGTTTTAAACATGTAGCTATATGGTAGTTATCTCCAAAATGGCGCGTTCTCACTAGGAGAAGTGTAAGAGAATCCACCAGGATACAGAGGGTAATATTAGAAATTAACTATAGATTTATACCTATATTTAATATGGACTGACAGTGCGACAATACTTGGCACATATTTCAGCTAATTATAGTAAACAAAGAAAATGTGGACGCAGTCCTTAAGGAAGATGGGAGTTCACAATCACACAGAGTTGAGGAATTTAGTCAACTTCCTGGTTAGTTGATTTCTGGCTTATTACCATGTATTATAGTTTTGTATATCTGTTAACTAGATTTATGATTCCATTGTTTAGTTTTAACTAAACAAAACCCTCAAAATAGACCAATGTTTTTTTAAGGTCACACTAATCATAAGCATATGTGAAGAACCAAAAATGGCAAAGTTGATAATTCCACAACTAAAAAAAGCTCTTTGTTAAGAGAAAACACAAGTATCCTATTGGATTTCATATTCAGTGACATTGTTCTCACTAAAATGTAACTAATAATAATTTTACTGAAATCAAAATGGCTTCCTATATTATTAATAAAAATAAATTTATACTTATTTTAAAGTATTATTTCCCCTTTACCTTATTCTTTAACATGTATATGCTTTCTAATATATGAATTATATTAATGTATACAACATAAGAATGAACACATATACATATTTTGGGGGTACACATTCGAAACTTTTTGTGAAATCAAAAAATTTCAGATGTAGGAAAAGAATAATTCAATTCTAAAAACACTGTGATAAATATCTTTGTAAATATACCCATGGGAACAAACTGTTTATTTTTGTAGAATACTACTAAGTAGAGGGATGATTATATCAAATGTCATGACCATTTTTGAAGCTTTTGATAAATACGGCCAAACTGCTTTCCAGAAAGCATTGCACTAATGTGCATGTCTAAGGACAGTAGAGGAGAAATCATTTTTTGACTGTACACTTGCCCATTTTGAGTATTACCTTTTCTTATAATATTTTTTAATTTATAAGAGAAAACCGACCATTTTCTTTCAAGATTAATTTTTAGGTATGATGCGATGGCTCGTATCCTTTCAGTGTCCATTGAATACTTACCTCTCAGGTGTACACAAGGTGTTGGCCACATTTAGGCATTGACTGGGAAAGCATGTATTTCCTCAGAGTGGATATGAATGTGATCTAAGAACAAATTATGAGAGGGGGAGCCAAACACTGTCTTTCTTTTTTGTGAGTATCAATATGTATTTCTCAGAACACAAGAAAAAACTGAATAATAACATCATTGAAAATGTAGTTATAGGGTAAACACATGCAAGAGAATCAAGGTGGACCCCTTCCTTCCCTTCTACACAAAATTAACTCAGAATTTATTGTAGACCGAAATGCAAGTGCTCAAACTATAAAACTCTTAGAGGAAATCCAGGAGGGGGAGGAGTCAACATGGCAGAGAAGTAGGGGGACCTGAAATTCCCTTGTCCCTAAAACACAGCAGTATTGAGTCCAGAAGACTTGGAATTCCAGGATCTGGGCTGCAGAGTAGCAGAAACATCTCCAGGGGCACACAGGGACAACTTGGCAGCCATAGGTACATGATTGCGAATTGGGGGAGATAAAATGGGTGGCAAGGCATGGAAGGAAGGGATTCCCTTCTGTGGAGAGATGAAAGGAAGAGAAAGAGGCTATGAAAGTATAGGATTGTATTTGGACAAGAGAAAAACCACAGACTGGAGAACAGAAGGGGAGCTAGCCCCTGCTTGGTAGCAAGTTTGGAGGCATGGTCAAAGACAGCAGTCCCTTCCCTTGAGTGCTGTGTGCTGTGGGAAGAAGGTATATAGCTGCTCCAAACAAAAGATCCTACAGGCACCCACCAGCCAGAGGCCCTTTGTTGGCTGGATGGAGTGGTACTACCCAGGAACCAGAGTGTGTGGAGTGGGATCCTTTAAGACATCGGGGTTTGAGGGATGCCTGGGTGGCTCAGTTGGTTAAGCATCTGACTTTGGTTCAGGTCATGATCTCACAGTTTGTGGGTCCAAAATCCACATGGGGCTCTGTGCTGACAGCTCAGAGCTTGGAGCCTGCTTTGGATTCTGTGTCTCCCTCTTTCTCTGTCCCTTCCCCAGCTTGTGCTCTGTCTCTCTCTTTCTCAAAAAAAAAATAAACATAAAAAAACAGAGACATCAGGGTTTGAATCCCAGCCGAGCGCCTGGGAGGGCGGGAGACTGTGGAGTGGGACAAACCAGCCCACTCACACCTGCACAGCACTGTGAGGATGGCCTGAACAGAGTGGTCTGGGACACCCAGTCAGGGGAGGAGAGACTGGGGTGTCACCATTTTTCTCCCCATCACCCACAAGGTGGGACTTCAGGGAACAGACAGTGACAGTGGACCCACGTGGAGGCAGGACCCGCCTACACCAAACCATGCCTCTCCATGCATGGTAACTGCTATCTACAGGAGCAAGATTGACACTGACCTAACTAGAGAGCCCTTCCTCCAGACCCGTGCAGCCACTGGCTCCAAGGCACCATCAGATATTGGTCCAGCGGTTTTGCATTTTCTGATTTGATTCTTGGTCAATTCTTATTTTATATATATATATATATATATATATATATATATATATATATATATATATATAGTTTTTTTTTCTTCCTTTCCTCCTTCTTATTTCTTCCCTTCTCTATCCTGGTTGTTGGTCTCTTTAAGCAGACATTTTTAACTTATTCTTTTTTTTTTTTAATTTTTTTTTTTCAACGTTTATTTATTTTTGGGACAGAGAGAGACAGAGCATGAACGGGGGAGGGGCAGAGAGAGAGGGAGACACAGAATCGGAAACAGGCTCCAGGCTCTGAGCCATCAGCCCAGAGCCTGACGCGGGGCTCGAACTCACGGACCGCGAGATCGTGACCTGGCTGAAGTCGGACGCTTAACCGACTGCGCCACCCAGGCGCCCCGTTAACTTATTCTTTTTACACTTCTTCTGTATCCCCTTCTTCTTTGTTTACCTCTCTCTCTTTCTGGACAAAGCCATATAGTTTCTCTGATTCTACGCCTGGTCAATTTTTTTTCTCTTTTCTTTTTCCCTGCCCCTGTCATGTCTCTCTTTATATGGAATAAAGCTTCTTCCACCACCACCCCCCTGCCACCTTTAAAATTTTTTCCAGGGTACTTCAATGAACAAACAAAGCACACCTGGTGGAAGGTTCAAACCACCACCACGAGTAGGGAGATAAAGCAACCAGAGACACAATAACAGAGAGCATGCAAGTCACTCCAAACACACCTCCTGAAGGGCCAGGCCCTGGACAGTGTATGACCCCTTTTTAATATAGTAGTGCTTGCAGGTGAAGGACACATAACAAGCTATTAAAACACATAAAGGACAGAAAACTAGCCAAAATGACAGAATGGAAGAATGCTCCTGAAAAGAAATCCCTGGAAGAAATGACAGCTAGAGAATTGCTTAAAACATATATAAACAATAAATCTGATAAAGAATTTAGAATAATAGTCATAATATTAACAGCTGGGCTTGAAAAAAGCATAGAAGACAGCAGAGAATCTATTGCTGCAGAGATCAAGAAACTAAGAAATAGTCATGATGAATTAAGAAATGTTGTAAATGAGGTGCAAAATAAACTAGATGCAGTGACATCAAGGATGGAGGAAGCAGAGGGGAGAAGAAGTGAAACAGAATATAAAATTATGGAAAATGATGAAGGTGAGAAAAAGAGAGATAAGAAAATACTAGACCACGAGGGGAGAATTAGAGACCTAAGTGATTCAATGACACATAATAATACCCGTATCATAGGAGTTCCAGAAGAAGAAGAGAGAGAAAAGGGCGGAAGGTTTACTTGAACAATTCATAGCTGAGAACTTCCCTAATCTGGGGAAGGAAGCAGACATCCAAATCCAGGAGGCACAGAGAACTCCCTTCAGATTCAACAAGAATAGGTCTTCTCCATGGCATATCATAGTGAAACTGGCAAAATACAAAGATAAAGAGAGAATTCTGAAAACAGCTAGGGACAAATGGGCCTTAACCTACAAGGGTAGACACATAAGGGTAGTAGCAGTCCTGTACATTGAAACCCGGCAGTCCAGAAGGGAGTGGCAGGAAATATTCAATGTGCTGAATAGGAAAAATATGCAGCCAAGAATACTTTATCCAGCAAGGCTGTCATTCAGAATAGAAGGAGAAATAAAAGCTTTCTGAGACAAACAAAAACTGAAGGAGTTCATGACCATGAAACCAGCACTGCAAGAGATCCTAATCCTAAAAGGGACTCTGTGAGAAGAATGCTGTGAAGACTACAAAGGACCAGAGACATCATCACAAGCATGAAACCTACAGATAACACCATGACACTAAATCCATATCTTTCAATAATAACTCTGAATGTAAATGAACTAAATGCCCCAATCAAAAGACACAGGGTAACAGAACTGATTAAAAAAACATGATCCATCTATATGCTGTCTACAAGACATTCATTTTAGACCTGAGGACACCTTCAGATTGAAAGTGAGGGGATGGAGAACCATCTATAATGCTACTGGAAGTCAAAAGAAACCTGGAGTATCCATACTTATGTCAGACAAACTAGATTTTAAACTAAAGGCTGTAACAAGAGATGAAGAGGTCATTATATAATAATTACAGGGTCTGCAAATGCAAGCTGGTGCAGCCACTCTGGAAAACAGTATGGAGGTTCCTCAAAAAACTAAAAATAGAACTACCCTATGACCCAGCAATTGCACTACTAGGCATTTATCCAAGGGATACAGGTATGCGGTTTCAAAGGGACACATGCACCCCCCTGTGTTTATAACAGCACTATCAACAATAGCCAAAGTATGGAAAGAGCCCAAATGTCCATTGATGGATGAATGGATAAAGAAGATGTGGTATATATACACAATGGAGTATTATTCGGCAATCAAAAAGAATGAAATCTTGCCATTTGCAACTACGTGGATGAAACTGGAGGGTATTCTGCTAAGTGAAATTAGTCAGTCAGAGAAAGACAAAATCATATGACTCCACTCATATGAGGACTTTAAGAGACAAAACAGATGAACATAAGGGAAGGGAAACAAAAATAATATAAAAACAGGGAGGGGGACAAAACAGAAGAGACTCATAACTATGGAGAACAAACTGAGGGTTACAGGGGGGGTTGTGGGAGGGGGGATGAACTAAATGGGTAAGGGCCACTAAGGAATCTACTCCTGAAATCATTGTTGCACTATATGCTAACTAATTTGGATGTAAATTTTAAAAAGTAAAAAATGAAATTAAAAAAAATAACTACAGGGTTTATCCATCAAGAAGAGTAACAATTATAAATGTCTATGCACCAAATTTGGAGGCACTCAAATATATAAAACAATCACAAACATAAGCAATCTTATTGGTAAGAACGTGGTAATTGCAGGGGACTTTAACACTCCATTTACAACAATAGACAAATCATCTGGACATAAAATAAATGAACAATGGCCCTGAATGACACACTGGACCAGATGGACTTGACAGATATATTCAGAACTTCTCATATAAAAGCAGCAGAATATACATTCTTCTTAAGTACCCATGGAACATTCTCCAAAATAGATCTCATACTGGGTCACAAAACAGCCTTCAATAAATATAAAGGAAGTGAGAGCATACCATGCATATTTTCAGATCACAACACTATGAAACTTGAAATCAACCACAAGGAAAAATTTAGAAAGCTTCCAAAGCCATGGAGGTTACAGAACATCCGACTAAAGAATGAATGGATTAACCAGACAATTAAAGAAGAAATTTAAAAATAAATGGAAGTAAATGAAAATGAAAACATGACAGTCCAAACCATTTGGGAGGCAGAAAAGGCAGTCCTAAGAGGAAAATACATTGCAATCAAGGCCTATCTCAAGAAACAAGAAAAATCCCAAATACAACACCTAACAGCAAACCTAAAGGAATTAGAAGCAGAACAGCAAAGAAACCCCAAAGCCAGCAGAAGAAGAGAAATAATAAAGATTAGAGCAGAAATAAACAATATAGAATTTTTAAAAAGCCACAGTAGAACAGATCAATGAATCTAAGAACTGTTTTTTTTGAAAAAATAAAAAAAGTGATTAACCCTAGCCAGACTTCTCAAAAAGAGAAGAGAGAGAACCCAAATAGATAAAATCACACATGAAAGAGGAGAGATCACAACCAACACCACATAAATACTAAAATTATTAGAGAATACTATGAAAATTATATACCAACAAACTGGACAACCTGTAAGAAATGGACATATTTCTAGACACCCACACACTACCAAAACTCAAACAGGGAGAAATAGAAATTTGAATAGACCCATAACCAGTGAAGAAATTGAATCAGTTATCAAAAATCTCCCAACAAATAAGACTCCTGGGCCAGATGGCTTCCCTGGGGAATTCTACCAGACATTTAAAGCAGAGTTAATACCTATCCTTTCCAAGCTGTTCCAAAAATAGAGATGGAAGGAAAGCTTCCGGATGCATTCTACGAAGCCAGCATTAACTTGATTCCCAAACCAGACAGAGACCCCACTCAAAAGGAGAATTACAGGCCAATATCCCTGATGAACACGGATGCAAAAATTCTCAATGAGATACTAGAAAATCAAATTGTACACCATGATCAAGTGGGATTCACTCCTGGGATTCAGGGCTTGTTCAATATTTATAAATCAATCAATGTGACATATTACATTAATAGAAGAAAGGATAAGAACCATATGATCCTTTCAATAGATGCAGAAAAAGTATTTGCAAAATACAGCATCTTTTCTTAATAAAAACCCTCAAGAAAGTCGGGATAGAAAGAATATACCTTACCATCATGAAAGCCATCTATGAAAAGCCTACAGCTAACATCATCCTCAATGGGGAAAAACTGAGAGCTTTCGCCCTGAGATCAGAAACACAACAGGGATGTCCACTCTCACTGCTGTTGTTTAACATAGTGTTAGAAGTCCTAGCCTCAGCAATCAGATAACAAAGGAAATAAAAGGCATCCAAATTGGCAAAGAAGAAGTCAAACTTTCACTTTTTGCAGATGACATGATACTCTACATGGAAAACTTTAAAGACTCCACCAAAAACCTGCTAGAACTGATACATAAATTCAGCAAAGTTGCAGGATACAAAATTAATGTAGAGAAATCGGCTGCACTTCTATACATCAATAATGAAGCAACAGAAAGAGAAATCAAGAAGTTGATCCCATTTACAATTGTACCAAGAACCATAAAATTGACCTAAGAATAAACGTAACCAAAGATGTAAAAGATCTGTATGCTGAAAACTATAGAAAACTTATGAAAGAAATTGAAGATACAAAGAAACGGAAAAACATTCCATGCTCATGGATTGGAAGAATAAGTATTGTTAAAATGTCAATACTACCCAAAGCAATCTACACATTCAATGCAATCCCAATCAAAATTGCACCGGCATTCTTCTCAAAGCTAGAACAAACAATCCTAAAATTTACATGGAACCACAAAAGACCCCAAATAGCCAAAGTAATGTTGAGAGAACCGAAGTGGGAGGCACCACAATCCTGGACTTTAGCCTCTACTATAAAGCTGTAATCATCAAGACAGTATGGTATTGGCACAAAAACAGACACATAGACCAATGGAGTAGAATAGAGAACCCAGCATTTTACCCACAAATGTATAGCCAACTAATCTTTGACAAAACAGGAAAGAGTATCAATGAAAACAGACAGTTTCTTTAGCAAATGGTGCTGGGAGAACTGGACAACAAATGAAACTGGACCACTTTCTTATACCATACACAAAAATAAACTCAAAATGGATAAAAGACCTAAATGTGAGGCAGGAAACCATCAAAACCCTAGAGGAGAAAACAGGCAACAATCTCTTTGACCTCAACTGCAGCAACTTCTTACCCCACATTTTGTCAAAGGCAAGGGAAATAAAAGCAAAAATGAACTATTGGGACCTCATCAAGATAAATAGCATTTGCACTGCAAAGGAAACAATCAACAAAACTAAAAGGCAACCGATGGAATGGAAGGATATTTGCAAATGACACATGGAATAAGAACTTAACAGACTCAACACCCGAGAAGCAAATAACCCAATGAAGAAATGGGCAGAAGACATGAATACACACTTTTCCAAAGAAGACATCCAGATGGCCAACAGACACATAAAAAGATGCTCAACATCACTCATCATCAGGGAAATACAAATCAAAACCTCATTGAGATACCACCTCACGCCAGTCAGAGTGGCTAAAATGAACAAGTCAGGAGACTATAGATGTTGGAGAGGATGTGGAGAAACAGGAACCCTCTTGCACTGCTGGTGGGAATGCAAACTGGTGCAGCCGCTCTGGAAAACAGTGTGGAGGTTCCTCAAAAAATTAAAAGTAGATCTACCCTATGACCCAGCAATAGCACTACTAGGAATCTATCCAAAGGATACAGGAGTACAGATTCAGAGGGGCACATGCATCCCAATGTTTATAGCATCACTTTCAACAAAAGCCAAATTATGGAAAGAGCCCAAATGTCCATCAACTGATCAATGGATAAAGATGTGGTTTATATATACAATGGAATACTAGTTGGCAATGAGAAAGAATGAAATCTTGCCATTTGCAACAACGTGGATGAAACTGGAGGGTATTATGCTGAGTGAAACAAGTCAGTCAGAAAAAGATATCATATGTTTTCAGTCATATGTGGAAGTTGAGAAACTGAATAGAAGACTAATGGGGGAAGGGAAGGGGAAAAAATAGTTTCAAACAGAGGGAGGCAAACCATAAGAGACTCTTAAAAACAGAAAACAAACTGAAGGTTGATGGAGGTTGTAGGGGAGAGGGGAAATGGGTAATGGGCATTGAGGAGAGCACTTGTTGGGATCAGAACTGGGTGTTGTATGTAAGCAATGAATCATGGGAATCGACCCCCGAAGCCAAGAGCACACTGTATACACACTGTGTGAAGTAACTTGACAATAAATTATATTAAACTTCACTGTGTGAAGTAACTTGACAATAAATTATATTAAAAAAAGAAAGAGGGGCGCCTGGGTGGCGCAGTCGGTTAAGCATCCGACTTCAGCCAGGTCACGATCTCGCGGTCCGTGAGTTCGAGCCCCGCGTCGGGCTCTGGCCTGATGGCTCGGAGCCTGGAGCCTGTTTCCGATTCTGTGTCTCCCTCTCTCTCTGCCCCTCCCCCGTTCATGCTCTGTCTCTCTCTGTCCCAAAAATAAATAAACGTTGAAAAAAAAAAATTAAAAAAAAGAAAGAAGAAGAAGGAGGAGGAGGAGGAGGAAAAGGAGGAGGAGGAAGTGGGGGGAGGGGGAAACCCAGGAGTAAATCTCTGTGACCTTGAGCTAGGCAAAGCCTTCTTACATAGGACATCAAAAGTACCAATGATAAAAGAAAAAATAGATAAATTGGACTTCATCAAAACAAAAAACTTTTGTATTTCAAAGAACACCAAGAAAGTGAAAAAAACAACCCATAGAAGGTGATAAATATTTGCAAATAATATCTGATAAGGGATTTGTATCCAGAATATACAAATAACTCTTACAACTTAACAATACAAAGAGGGTCTGAATTAGGCATTTCTCCAAAGAAGATATACAGATGGCTAATAAGCACATGAAAAGATGCTTAACATTACTAGTCATTAAGGACTAATGAACAAACTGAGACATGTCATACCCACCAGCATGACTATAATCAAAAAGAGATACAAAAACAACTGTTGGTGAGAATGTGGAGACACTGGAACCTTACATGTAATATAAATGTAAAATGATGCAGTCACTCTGTCAAACAGTTTGACAACTTCTCAAAATCTTAATTGTAAATTTACCATTTGACCTAGCAATTCCACTCCTAGGTATATACTCAAGAGCAATGAAAAAGCACAAAAACTTGTCCACACAAAAACTTGTACGCGAATGTTCACAGCAGCATTACTCACAGAAGCCACAAAATGGAAAAAACTCAAATATCTGGGTGGACAAAAAAAATGTAGTATTTCTACCCAATGGAATATTATTTGACAATAAAAAGGAATAAAGTACTACAACATGGATGAAACTTAAAAACATTATGCTAAGTGCAAGAAGTCAGTCACAGAAGACTACATATTGTAAAATTCCATTTATAGGAAATGTTCAGAATAGGCCAATCTAGAGAGACAGAAAATAGATTACTGATTGCCTAGGGCTGGGGATGGGGAGGGGCAATACGGAGAGAGCCTGCTAACGGGTATGGTGTTTCTTTTTGGTGTGATAGAAATGTCCTAAGATTGATTGTAGTGATGGTTGCACAACTCTGAATATACTACCAACCACTGAATTGTATGCTTCAAACGGGTGAATTGCAGAGTAAGCGAATTATGTGCCAGTAAACCTATTAAAAATATATAGCAGTAATGTGAAGAATGTCTGTATAACAGACATTGTCTTCTTTGTATTCCACTATTGTTAATATTTGACTTTTTTAATTTGAAAAAAGTATGCTCTATTCTTGGAAACATCCTTTTGATATATTATGTTCTGTCTCTGCCAATTGTGAAGTGCTATTATTAATAAAAATTAATTATGTTACCTACTATGAGTAGCTGACATTAGACGGTGCTTAAGAGCAGACAGGCCTTATTCCTGTCCTCCATGTGAAACATAACTTTTTGAGCAGAGTAAGGTTTTTTTTTTTTTTTTTTTTTGCTTAGAATAGGAAGGCATAGACATATTCAATTTTAGTAAAATAATCTTACAGACTATCTGTGGGGACCTTTTTGATGTGAAATTAAATTGTGGCACAGACAGAGATTTTATTACATTTACATGGACCCATAAAATAACTTTTATGGTTCCCAGTGGTGCAAATCCTCCTTAATTTTGTTAATTATTTCCCCCCAGTTATCCTTAGCCATGTCTGCTAATTCAGTATTGATCTTGATACTAAGATATGTTATGGTCTTAGAAATTCACTTGAGTCCCCACTGATGAAAAGAACTAAGGAAGCAGATCTTACCCGAGGTAATGTTTTGGATAGATTCCAATTAATATTATAGCTGAGGATGACGATGTCCTTCCTCCCAATGTTCTGACTTGTTCTTCAGAGCTGGGTTTATAAGCCAGAATAGGATGTTAGGGACTGTCCCAGAAAAATCTGAGGGGGAGATGGTTTCACACCTGCACTCTGGTATGCTCATCCTGCTTTTGTTATGTGCTTCCTCCCACATGAACCTGGAAAATGATCTGTTATTCTGCTTGTTTCTATTTTTTTCTGTATTAATCCTTCCCAATTAACCTATTCACACTTCAATTGGAATTTTCTGAGGGAAATGTCTTAAATAAGCTGTTCTTAACTGCACTATTCAGCAAGTAATTTGTTACTATTCATAGTTATATTACTGATGTTTTTAAATGATTTCCTTTAAAAAATAATAATAAACAAGACCACGTTCAAGGTTACCTTCTCACTCTCAATTGCCTCTGGGTATGATCTGGAGTGGGGAAGGGTGCAGTTACCCCTAACACAGTGGGAACTGGATATAATCCTCTGTCCAGAGGGAGTCACATTGGTCAAAGGACCTTCCTAGTTGGCTCATTTCACTTTACCAAGCATTTGTGGAATACCAACTATGTACAAAGCATTAATCGGATACGAGTTGCTTTTTCAAACTAAAACTTCAACGTACCTTCAATTTCTGGGTCATCCAATTAATTCTAACATGTTAAAGGACTTTCTGTTTTATGATACATAATTATATAACGTAGGCCTCTTGTGAATCTTAATTCTTTCATTAACTTACCTCATTTAACTTATTAGATACCCATTTATAGCTTTGTAAAATGTACTGTACTTAAAAGTAATAACTGCAGCCCTTTAAAATATTTTAAAATTCATTTTTTTCATTAAAAATCAAACTAATTTCTTCTTCCCCTGTCTATTATTTTGAAATATTGAGGTTATGCTCCTCAGATTCTTTTGTCTTGTTTCTTTCTCTCTCATATTATCAGGTCTCAAAGGGCACCCCATGGTGTAACTTGGAACACATTCCTGATTCACAGTCTTGGACTCTGGTTGATGATGGGAACAATTAACCTGCTTAATACTCCCTCTCTCTCCAGGTTGCAAGGGTAATTAAGTGGCGTGCGTGTCTGTGTGTAGTGTGTGCGTGTGTGTGTGTGTGTGAGAAAGAGAGAGAGAGAGAGAGAGGGAGAGGGAGAGAGACATGGGGTGGGGTGTGTTGCCTTGACGAAAGTTAAACCCCAGTATGTTTTGTGAAGTCAGCCAAATTTGCCTCTTTCTTCATTAGTTTCACCCTTTTCCGTCCTGGGTGATACCCTCTGATCCCCACTTCAGTCACCTGTGGTTGTCTTCCTTATTCTCCTATTAAAATACTCTCAAATACTCCACTTATACAAATTTATATGGAAAAACACTTTGGAATTATTTTACATATTTACATTTAATAGGCAAGTATTCTTTAAGTACCTTTCTGCTCAATAAACCATTCCAAAACTTAGTGGTTTGAGACACAAAAAATTACCTTTCACAGTTCTACAATCTGGGACAGGCTCAGCAGGGTGGTTCTCCAACTCCATGTGGTGTCTGCTGGGACTGGAAAGTCTAAGAAGGCTTCTTGCTCACGTACCAGGTGCCTCCAGAGGGATGGCTGAAACAGCATGGTGTTCCTCATAGCATGGTGTTCTTACAGTGACTGGACATCTTGCATAGTAGCTGGCTTCTCATTGGGAGCAGGCATGAGCTGCTAGTCCTCCTAAAGGCTAAGGGGTGGACTTATGCGAACAACAGCTTCACCCAAGCAATTCCCAAGGCCAGCCCAGGTTCAAAGGCAGGAGAAATAAACTCCATCTCTTCACTGGATGACTGGCATACGTGTACTGGACAGGAAGGAACAACTGGGAAGAGCTGTCTTGCATAACAAACAAAATTAATATACAACGGGGTACAGGGTGTGAAGTATGTTTTTTGACAGCCCCATCCCTGAGACACTGTTATGCTTAAGTATGCTTTCAGAGATATTCTATACATCAATAAGCATAAGCTTTATGTATATGTATGTATGTGTATATATATACATACACACACATATATATCAATAATGTGTTTTATATAGTTTTATCCCAATGTCCTGTGTCCATGCTTTACCTTTTTAAAATTTTAATTATTATCTTTTTAACTTTTTTTAATATGAAATTTATTGTCAAACTGGTTTCCACACAACACCCAGTGCTCATCCCAACAGGTGCCCTCCTCGATACCCATCACCCACCCTCCCCTCCCTCCCACCTCCCCATCAACCCTCAGTTTATTCTCAGTTTTTAAGAGTCTCTTATGGTTTGGCTCCATGCTTTACCTTTTAATTTAATCATACATCTAGAGTTAGTTCTGTTTTATGTAATTGCTACAAATATTCCTTCGGTGGATATTTAGCTGTTTCTCATCTCTTGTTATTACCAACGCTATTTCAGGGAATATCACTGCGTGTGTGTGTGTGTGTGTGTGTGTGTGTGTGTGTGTGTATAAATATGCACATACGGGTATATATATAGATTTCTAAAATGTAAGTTTGTCAGAAAGAAACATTCCTGTAAGAAGAATTGCTGGCCCAAATAATATATGCGTGTACAATGTTATTAGGTCAACAACAGTAAAGCAGGGAGGAACCTCCAAGTCAGTGGTTCTCCAATTGGGGGCGTGTGGGTGTGGAAAGCCTTGTCCACCATAGGAGACCCCTCCGTGCCTCCAAGTGACACCAGCCCAGCCACCAGTAGTTGCAATAATACTCCCTTGTCTCGCTGAAAACCACTGTCGGAGACCACCTGCCTCATTTGGCAGGCGAGCATCCTGCAGCTCTGAGTGCCTGGTTTGCCCGTGGGTGCCCCACTCACACTGTGAACAAATTGGTCTTCTCCCAAGTCTCCTAGCAAATGAGCCGTCAATGCAGGGCCACCTTGGTACAGATCAAGTTGGCCCAGTGAACGTCCTATGAAGCACTAGAACCCCTAAAGTCTCCCCCCGCTCTACAAAACAGAAAAAGATTCTGTCACCGAGCTTGTCTAGGAGTGCTGCCAATTCCATGCCCCCATTCACAATCAACAAGGGCAAACAGACCCGGGAACTTGCCTCCAAGAAACTTGTTTGATACTGTTGTTGACAGAATGGATTTAACTACCTGCTTCCTGAATGAATTTGACTACCACACCCTGGCTTTCGAATACCCATTTTGCTAACTGCTTATGGAACTAAGTTTTCTGAGAAACAGTCTTTGGGAAAGGGTGACATGCAAGAAAGTTGCTGTACTAGGAGGCTGGCTCTGCTCTCAACCAAATGAAATCTTGAACAGGTTCAAAAATCTCTCTGGACCCTGGGCAGTGGAATTGTCTTATTTATTATTTATTTATTTAATCCTTCCACCAGGGAGGAGGTCCCCTTTTACTTTTCCTTGCTGTAGACAAGGCAGTATGTTGTGTCTGACAGGGGACATTGAGGTTCAATCTGCTTACTTGTCCCTTTGAATTCTAACTTAATCTGTTCTTCGGCTTAGTGTATTCTAGTGAAAGTAGATATGAGGGGTCCAGCTGGGCTTTTTGATTCGGTGTTCCTGCTGCCCATTACCCTGACCATCCTCTCCCGATTCACTCCCACTTTCAGATAAGAGAAAAAGCCAGGGAGTTGGGCAGGAACCAGGCTGACCTCAGACATGCACATAGCAGGAGACAAACACCTCTAACCCTGTATCTTTGCCACTTCTTCTCTGGATAGGCCATAAACAAATTCTGTGCTCAGGGAAAAATGATCTGGTATTCTTATATCAAATTCATATTACCTTTACAAATGAGAACAGATCTTCAAAGCAGGTGTACTGTGATTTGTTTTGACTCTTTACTGCCTCCAACTGAGATGTTTTACATATACTAATCTAAAGACAATGAATCCTGAGCTGATTTCATGAGTGTAAGTTATTCCAGCCCTGAAATGAAGGGGCTGCTATGTGTCAGAACACACAGATGCATAGGCAACCAAGAGCTATCTAGCTAAATATCTTTTTTTATTAATCGGAGCTTCGGAGGTAAAATCTCCTTCTCAGGGACATCAAGGTGATTTGTGACACTCTCCGCACACCTTTAGATTCACAAACCAATGAGTACATCACACCAATCTCTCGTTTTCTCATCAGTGGCAGACATAAAACACAGGTAATCTTCATTTTACTCAGATGTTTCAATTAACTGTGAAAACCCCTTGGCTTATATTATAGAAGCATTTGTGAGTATTTCATTTTCTTTCAGTTTAAGCATCAACTAGAACATACACTTAAAATCTTGTTACATTTCTTTTGGAAATTGGTACAATTAAATGGTTGAGCTGACTGTAAGAAAGACAGAAACAATGAATCATAAGGACACCTGAGATCTACCTTTTAGCTGTCTTCCCAGGTGTTAGATTCACAGTTTAGGAAGGCAGGATCTGTTTTTTATGTTCACTGAGAACACAGAGGCCTGAAAATGGGAAATTCAAACACGTTTCTGTGCTAAGAATTCACCTCTTTGCACACCTCTGAATATGCTTCCCTTGTCTTTTTCTCATCCCTAGCCCATGCAGCAAGCAGACATTTAGCGAAATTGTCTAAGTTAACCCACAAGATATTTACAACCTTTTAAAACTCTTTTTAAAAAGAATCTTATGTTTATTAAAACAACACACACCAAATTTCTATTCTCTTGTGGACAGTTTGAGAACTCATGAGCTTCAGATTGTTTTGCTTGTTTTGTTTCCCGAGCTTCGAAAATGCGATGAATCTTTACATCTTTAAATTATTTTCTTAAGTTTCACATTGCCTCTGGAACTAGTAGAAGCAGAGGACATTAAGTTAAATAAGTGTTAATTTTGTCATGGTGACTGCAAACAAATGGCTTTAATTGAATTAGGTGTTATTTGCTTTTGTTTTTGTTTGTTTTTTAAACTGAATTGAGGGAAACAATTGGTTACTTTAGCATCACAGAGATTAAATTTAGAAAACTGTATTAAACATTACACCAATTACATCTCTTGGAAATTTGCACATGACCATGGCTTAATAAATACAATTTTGTTGACAGTTTGCGAGTACAGCATCCCAAACAGTAGGTGATAATAATGGTTCAGACTAGCTCCAATTCTTACAGCTCTTTTAAAATCAACTGTGATAGAGCAGTGAGAGGTGCCACTTCCCCTTGCTGTCATTATGAAGATGTAATTCTGTTACAATTATTTAATCCCAAAGGCATTATTACACCTGTTCAGCAGTTTTCAACCATTCACTAAAATGATGTACAACTCCACTGTGATAAATCTCAGAGAGGTTTTTTTATTAAAGTTTCTTTAAAAGTATATGGCTGGAGGCGGATGAATTTAAATAAATGTTTGGAGAAACTACAAAAATAATTATAGAAGGAAGGTGTTGTCTCACAATACGGTCTTTCACTTGTCTGAACTCTGCATAACCTTGAGATATGGTTACAGGATTTTTAAAAATCACTTAGATCATGTAGATCAGACCAAAGGGTAAGAGATTCATAGAACGTAAGCACCAGGAGGGAACTTAAAGAATGTATAGTTCAATGGCTCTCAAAATTTGGCAGGAATTTTGAGAGATTCACCTGCAGGGATTGTTAAAAGATTGCTCATCACCACCTCCAGAGGCTCGGGTTCAGTGGGTATAGGCAGACTGAGAATTTGCATTTCTCGTGAATTCCCAGGTGATGTTGATGCTGCTGGCCCAGGGACCCCACTTTGTGAATTGATCTAACTCACTGTACAAAGAAGGAGGCCAGCACCCAGACAGATAAAGCAATCTGCCCAGCACAAGAAAGGGAAAGGCAGGAGCCTGGAACCTGCACCCAAACTCCTCGGATAAGACTGTGCTGGCATTGGGGAAACACCCCTCACCACACCGGCATGGCTGGGGCATGGGGAAGGCAGCGCCTAACAGTCATGGCTACAAACAAGCTTAGCAGTCTGGCAACAGCAGACATCTTAGAGTAATGACAGAATGGAGTGTCAGATATACACAAAGGGCACAAAGGAACTAGAAAGTTGAAGTCAAATACTATTTGAAGTTGCAAGAAAGTGAGTGATCACCATGGGGAGGAGAAATTGGTTACAACTACTTGGATGCTCAGGTTGCCTGGGTGGCTCAGTTAGTTAAACGTCTGATTTCACGATCAGCTGATTTCAGCTGAGGTCATGATCTTGTGGTTCCTGAGATGGACCCTCATAGTGGGCCCTGTGCTGACAGCACGGAACCTGCCTCAGATTCTCTCTCTCCCTCTCTCTCTCTGCCCCTCCCCTGTTTGTGCTTTCTCTTTCTCTCAAAATAAATAAATAAGCTTTTGTTTCTTTAAAGAACTACTTGGACACTCAAGAGTATCTCAAAAAGAATGCTTATTTCCTCTACCCCAACAAAACCTGTCCTTCCTCATTTCAGGAAGCCACACCCTACCTATGCAGGGAATCAAGATCAAGACCTCAAAGTCAACCTGTTCCCTCTTCTCCCTCACCTCCCACATTGAATCCATCGGCAATCCTGACATTTCCCTCCAAAACATATCTCAAATCCACCTACTTCTCTATCCTCACAAGTACCTCCACATCAAGCCACCATCATCTCTCTGGAGTATCTGTAGTAGTTTCCCAACTGGTCTCCCCACTTCCACTCTTGGCCCTCTATAATTCATTCTCCACCCCTCACAGCCAAAGTGATCTTTTACAACAAATATGATCTCACCACTTCCATGTTAAAACTCTCCAACGGCTTTCTATTGCATCTAGATAATATCTATGCTTTACCACAATACTACAATGCCCTACATGATCTGGCCTCTGCTTACCTCTGTGACCTCAACTCCTTTCACTCCCTGACTTCTCATCAACTCCAGTCACAATTTTCTGTCTGTTCTGAGAACACACCAAGAACAATCCTGTAGGAAGGCCTTTATGCTAACAATTTCTGCTGCCTGTGATGTTCTTCCCTCCACCAATCTTTACCTGGTTTGACCTCTTGTTGGCTAAATTATGGCTTAAATGTCACCTAGTCACAGATCTCTTCTTTTTAGACCTCGTCAATCTCTAAAGTTCTGTTTTATTGGTCTATATTTTTATTGTTTACCCTCTTCTACCAAATACAAGCATTAGTAAATAAATTTAAGCTTTCTTTGTCTGGTTCATTGTCGTATTCCTGGTGTTAGTACAGTTAGTACAGAGCACATAGTAAATGCTTAATAAAATTTCCTGCATGAACACCAGGACTCTGGTGACAGGGATAGGAATTCCTTCCTGGAAAGGCACTGGCAAGAAGGCAGAGCCTAGACTCAGTGAAGAGGGACAACCATTCACTAGACCAGAAGGATTAGGTGAGCTGTGGAACTTAGGAACAAGACAGAAACCTTGTTAGTAAGACTGGATTCAAAATCTAGTTAATAGTTTGCAAAACAAACAAACAAACAAACAAACCTGAGTTAATAGCAAGAACTTGCTACTGAAGCAAGAAGGCCAATTTCCCCAATGTCATTTCACTGAAAGCCACATTTACTTCTTTTCTTCAACTATTTGAAATTGACTTAATTCTGTCTTCATAAGGACATTTGAGAAGTTTAAATCATCTCTGTCCATGTGCTGATCCTGGAGCTAGAGCTGGAGAAAGAATGAGGGAGAGGTTGAAGGGTATAAGAATTTATATAAAACATATTTATTAAAGATGAAGAATTCTTATGAATATATTATTCACTTCTCTATCATTAATAAGAATGCATATGTGGGAATTTTTAAAACTCAAAGTATATTCAAGAATATATTTTTCATAAATATATTTAAAAGCAAAATAGATCTATAAGAAAAATGTTATAAAAAATGGGAAAAATATGTTCATTGTTGGCAGCTGCCATCTTGATTTTCTTCTCTTTGTCAGTTACTTTGCTTTCATCAGATAGTTGTGTCCTCTTTTCAGTGACTCTCTGTCCCTGCGTTTTCCAATATTCCTCTAGAATATACTGTTATTGTAGTGTCTTGTTATACTTTTTATCTGTTTATTTATTTTCAGAGAGACAGTGACAGTGTGAGTGGGGGAAGGGGCAGAAGAGAGGAAGAGAGAGAATCCCAAGCAGGCTCCCCTCTGTCAGCACAGAGCCCGATGCAGGGCTTGATCTCACTAACTGTGAGATAGTGACCTGAACCAAAACCAAGAGTCGGAAGCTTACCCAACTGAGCCACCCAGTTGTCCCTGCCTTTTTATACTTTTAATTCTTAAACTGCTTAGTCAAGATTCTCAAAGTCCTTGTGAATAAAAGTACTATTTTGTTCATAGGTAACCCAAGACCCAGCAAATCAGAAAGTTGATCGAAGCCACTGAGCCAAATACTCTTCAGATGCGAGTTAGGAGAGCCCAACACAGAACATGTGGTCATTGCTTTACTGCCATTTCAGGATGCCATTGAAGAGCCTGGCTAGGATAGGAATGCAGTTGGCAGCATTATTCTTCAAATAGTCTGATTGGAAACTCTGATGCCATGTTTAAAGCAACTGCCATTCTGGTTGCTGCTGCCCACAGGGTGGAAGGAAGTTTCTTTGCTCTGAGTACTCTGGAAAAGGTACTTGGGATGGAGGTGGGACCAAACTCCAAGGAAGTGAGCAGCAAAAATCAAAACTGACCCCATAAAGTACAAACACGTTCAGTTTTTTTTTTTTTAATTTTTTTTTTCAACGTTTATTTATTTTTGGGACAGAGAGAGACAGAGCATGAACGGGGGAGGGGCAGAGAGAGAGGGAGACACAGAATCGGAAACAGGCTCCAGGCTCTGAGCCATCAGCCCAGAGCCTGACGCGGGGCTCGAACTCACGGACCGCGAGATCGTGACCTGGCTGAAGTCGGACGCTTAACCGACTGCGCCACCCAGGCGCCCCCAAACACGTTCAGTTCTAATGACAGTTCATGTGCTCTGTACTCTGTGTTTATAATGAGACACTAATTCATAGTTAATGTCCCATAATTAAAAGTCCACCTTGGTTACATACATGACAGACTATCTGAAAATATATCTGCTCTTGCATTTTAAGGAAGGACGATTTAGACTTTTGTTCCGTTTCCACAAAGGGAATTTCCTTTAGAAATCCTAAATATATGTTCCTATATATAGATTTGCATGATTTAGGGGTCTCCATCTGAAATGACTTGATTGACTAGGTCAGTGTGATTGTGTGTGTGGGGGGGGGTTGCACCTTCTGTTTTTTGGTCATTTCAGTAGTTCTGACCAATGTGCCAGAGATGGGAAAGGAGAGGTAAAGAAAAAACAATGAAACCTAAGATTTCCGTTTGTTCTAATGTTTAAAATGTTGGTAACAGTTTAGCATATGAAAAATAAAAGTTTAGCATATGGGTTGTCATGTGCATTTGTTATGAACGTAGTTATATCTGTCTAAAGATGGGCATACCAAAGCGACTTGAAAGCAGAACATTGTGTAAATGTGTGCATTGTGATTGTAAGAGAAAAACTGGTCTGAAACATATTAACGGTTTTTTGTAGGGATTTGAGAAAAAGTGACTTGATCTTCCCTGAGTTAATTTTTTTGTCATTGGTGATGGGTGAATAAAAACTCTGATGGTGGGGTGCCTGGCTGGCTTAGGAGGTAGAGGAGGCGACTCGATCTTGGGGTTATAAGTTCGAGCCCCATGTTGGGTGTAGAGATTACTTAAAAATAAATTTAAAAAAATGTTCATTACAAAAAAAAAAAAAAAAAGAACTCTGATGGCATGACTCACAGCAAACAAGGACTAAAGACGCCTATTTCTAAGGAAGAGGGACCTGTGAACCTTCCAAAATTGTATGGAAAATTTCCATGACTGTGAATATGTGCATTTTCCTGAGGAGGAAGTATATAACTTTCATCAGATCCTCAAAGGAATCTATTGCTCATAAAGGCCAAGCCCCACCCACCACTCGAGAATACTTGTTTATAGTAGTAACCCAAAGTTATGATCTGGATGATTGGGGCACCTAGACTCACATGAAGTCACTGATAGGGAGCCTAGTTGAATGAGTGGCTTTCTTGGGGTGTACAAACCAATGGCAGTGGATTCTGACATAAAGGAAGATCTGGGACATTGTGTTTTAGGCTGCATCCTTTCCCCAACGGCAGAGATTTATGAGGGCAGGTATGAGAGCCAGGCTTTTGTTCACTGAATTGAGGTGGGAAGAAGACCAATACATTGATTAGAAAAATACTAAAAAGATTAATTGAAGCAGAGCCTCCAATTGACATCAGACAACAAAGAGAATTTTGGTCAGGGCAACCCAGCAGGCAGCGTTTTGAGTGTAGGCCTTATATTGCTCTCAAGAGACATATCAGCAAGTGGAAACAAACCTCACAAAAATGCAACTGCCCTCAACCAGCAGATAAGTCCTTGATATGTGGACCCAGTGAAGAACTACAAAGGACTCCAGAAAGAACTGTAGGACCCAGAGCAATCTTCACAGAAGCAGATTTCTGCAGATACATATGGACAGTTATTATTTAAAGGTACTCTTCAATGCTCTTGGGATAGGAAGATGAATAAGACGTTCTTATTCTTGAATAAGAATTCAAGCAACAAGAAAAAAGACAATGCTGGTGCACACCTTGTTTTGTACAACAGATGAGTCCCCAGAAAGCTGTTTTTAAAGAGAAAGATTACAGATCAAAGTACTGCATATGTTAAATGCAACAGGGGGGCGCCTGGGTGTCGCAGTCCGACTCTTGATTTCAGCTCAAGTCATGATCTCATGGTTCGTGGGATCAAGCCCTGAGTTGCACTCCGCACTGACAGCACAGAGCCTGCTTGGAATTCTCTCTCTCCTCTTTCTCTGCCCCTCCCCTGCTCACATGCACGCATGCACACACACACACACTCTCTCTCTCTCAAAATAAATACATTTTAAAAATAAACAAATGCAATAGGAAGATGAGGAAGCTTGAGGCCAATTCTCCTGTAGGGAAGAAATTATTCTTTTTTGAAATGCTAATGACGACATCCTTTCATCTATGTTGTCAATATAGACTGCCACAGCTGTGATTTTCTTAAATCAGCGTATACCCATACCCATAATATGTGCATATATATGCATAGAGATTCATCACTATATCCTTAACATTAATTTTCATGTAATTTAAGGACCTGCACTTTCTACTTTGTGAATCTTTCTGTCCTGTAAAGGAAACGAGTTCACTCAACTACACACTATCAAGCCGACAGGTAATCAATCAGTGATCACACATATCAGTTCCAGCTGAGCTCCCGTCTATTGCTAAGATGGTTACAATAACCTCTAACTGTTCCATGTAAGTAGAAATGGCCTCTTAGACGTCTACACCAAAGGTTCAGACAAGGAGGATCAACCCGCCAGTCGCAGTAGCATTGCTTTTTTTCAAATGTGTCTTTGTCAGCAGTATTTTTAAACATGGGCCCTATCCTGTACTATATTTTACTGCTAAAAGCATCTTTATTCTCCAGTTTCAGGGATAAAAGGCAATTTTTAAAATGTCATGATGGGAAGTAATTTTTCAAGGTTTTCATGACAGCACATAAAATTAGATTAAAAAATATCCAAAATTAGGCGTTGTTCATCAAGATTGGACTTTAATCTGTGTTTCAGGACATCTGGGCAAAACTCTCCTCCTACCAATGTTGTTAAGTTGACTGAAGAAATATTTTCGGCTTTTACAGAAAGCTGTAAAGAAATTTACAAACTCATGCACAAATGCCTTCATTTAAAAGCTATAATTAGCTGGCTTCCCTAATCTTGCCTTTTGAGCAGTTCTCACACAAGAACCTTATTATTATCTGGAATGTCAAGTTCCAAAATGCTGTGGGAATGGGTTTCACAGGGTTTTACCCATTGCCAGCTGGAGAGATGCCTGTCGTATAGTTACTGGGGTATTGTCCCACAGAAGGGGACTCCCCAGAACCCTATTTCCTTCTTAGGTATATGTCAACAGCTGCTGGTGGCATTCAGATCAGGGTGTACTTAATAAAAGAAATAGAAAGAAATGTTTCCCCTTTTCAGTGAGAAGATGGATAACCCAAGGATTACATTCATTAGGATTTTGGAGTAGGAAATCTCATCATCAAAGTCACGCTTTTCAAAAATGCATGTGCGTATGGTTGAGGGGAGGGGTCCTATACATTTTTAAAAAATCATCTCTATATATGATTTTCCTCAGTTCTTACTATGTGAGATAGAAGACCAAACAAACAGAAAGCTTGATTCCTACCTCAAAGACGGGGAAGGCGAAATAGGAAAGTCAGAATCCATGCCCGGTGTTTGGCTTACATGGCCACTAATTATGGATCTTCTGAGCTTTACTTTGTATGGTTTATAGATGAATAGGGGTAATAAGAATGGCCCTGTATAATAGGATGGTTTAGGGATCAAATAAAATAACACGGGTAAAGAGTTTAGCAAGCCCCTGTACATAGCAAGTCCTTAATGATACGTTTTTATGTAGGAAAAGCTTGAGATCGCTGAAAAGCATATAATAGCACACACAAATTAATGTAACAGAAATTCTAAAGTTTCAAGAGATGTAAACAAAATATGTGAAACGATGCAGAGAAGAAAATGCTATTTAAATACTATTTAAGCCAGAGTAGGAGAGCAGAGAGCAGAGTGGTTTCAGGATATTGCACTGGCAGCTGTTTGGGGTCAACTGATGCATCACTACTGACTTACTTAGGATCATGCTTCAGAAATTTGGGCCTAAGATGAAGAAATCCCAGCCTAGAGGAGTGATTGTGAACATACAAAGTGAAGGCATCACCAACATTGATGAGAAAGAAACATTCTTTAAATCAAAGGAGTTTTCTCTCATAAATGGGAAGGCCGCAGTAAGTGGGAATTGCCAGAACCACAATGAGGTAAAGTGGTATATTTTATAAAGATTCTTTTTTTTTTTTCCCCGCTAGGAGCCCAAAGTATTTTCAATTCCAAAAGCGCTGTACTTCTTAAAGTAGGGTTGATGGTATACAGAAATATAGAGAAGTAAATTCTCTGAAGACATCTGATTCCTGCTTATTTCCAACAAAAAGCAGGAAAATAATAGTTAAGGAATGAGAGGAAGTAATTCTATCACAAAGGTAGGCATCATGCTAAGCATGAGATTTAGCTCTGAGCTTCCTGGCAGTCAAAGCAAAAGGAAAAACAAATCAGTATGTAGTTTTTCCACTGCAGAAAGAAGGAAGCAAACCAGATCTTCAGGAGCATGAAAACTTTTCCTGGATTTTAAGTCTAAGAAAATGTCATTAAAATGAGCTTGCTCCAAAGTTTAGGAAAGGGGATAAAAAACTTAAACTTCGGACTTCTTTTGAAAAGTCTGATGGGCTTAGCCATGTTAAGCCGCCTCTGATCATTCACTCCTTACCTGAGTTCTCAAAAGGATTCAGGCCCATGGGTGAACAGGTTTTGGTAAAATAAATACACACACATTATTATCGACGCATAAATCCTTAAACACATGGCTTACCCAATCCTAGACAGAAATTCGCAGTCTATTAACCCCTTTCTCCAGCTTTAGTGAGTTATGGTCCCTCTCATTTTTAAATTTTTGGATATGGGGGACAATTCCATCAAACGGGAAAGAACAGCTACCACGGAGCTTGCTCCTGACTAGGGCAAAAGGGTGGCCAGAAGGATTAGAGGCTGGCGCTGAGGGGTCCCGTCCACCTTAAAACTCACAGGGGCCTTTCTTCAACAGCTTCCTTCAGCGCAGTTGAATCCCGCGGGAGAGCCAAGTTTCCTTGGAGGGGTAGGGCCAGTTTCCCCGGCCAGCAGCCACTCATCATAGGAAATGCAGGGGAGAGGGAGAAGAGGAAAGGCAGCTTTTGTTTTCACACCTCAGCTTCACGATGGGGTGGAGGTGGGGCGGCAGGACTGCATCTTTTGCAGCCTCTGCGAGCAGCGCTCTGCCGTGGAAATCTAATTTGACACAATAGGTAAATAAAATCAACTGTCATCAGCTCCCATTTTATTTACGGGACGAGGTCAATGTTTTTTAAACATCAAACGAAACAGCTTATTGGAAACGGATTTCAGAACGACTCGATAAAGGCAGTTCTGGAAGTTAGTTTGGTTTTAAATGCCCAAATACAATGCATTACTTGCAAAAATGTCTTTAGCGAGCTTAAGACAATATCTTAGCGAATACATTTGGCAGTCCCGCACCTCACCGGTTCTGGGAACTGGACACCTCCCCGTCCCCTACCATCCCCCCGGGTTCGGGGCTGGGATCGCACCTGGGGCCAGCGGAATGGGGGGCGCGGGCAGGCTGCGCGCTCGCTCCTTTTTTTTTCGGCTGCGTTCCTGCCTTCCTTTTGTTTGGTTGCCTCCTCTTTCCCCTTGGTTGTTGATTATTAGTATTTTCCTAGTTTTCCAAACTAATAAGTGCCACTATCAGGCAGTTGGAAGCTCTCGGAGGCTGCAGGCTTTGCCGCTCGGCCTTAATTGATATTGAACGAGCTGCTGGTAGACGGGAACAGGGCCGCTGCTGGATAATTTGCAGTTTAATCAGCGTTTGTAATGAGAGCGGCTGATTAGGGCTGTTGGAAATAAAAGAGAGTTACAAGGAACGTCTGTCAGAGTCCGGTGATAATTCAGGACTAATTGTGGTGATTAGCGCAAACTGGATGACTTTGGGCTTTGCTAATGCAAAGAGAAACGTGCAGGCTCCAGCCAGGGACCCCTCGGAGAACAGTGCACTGGCTGCGCGCAACTTTGCTGAGCCATTTTCCTGCGAAGCCCCCAGCGGCTCCGGAGCTGGTTGGGGAGGCCGGTGGACGCCCCCTTCGCGACTGCGGATAGGAGCGGTGGTCCTGCCGCGCCAGCGCCTCCCCTGTCCCGGGGCTTTTGGGGGCCCAGCTGCAGCCCCGTGGACTCCTCTTGCTCTCCCCAACCCACTCTTTCCACCTGACGCCTCCCACCAGTAGTCCTGGGCTCGGGGCTGCAGCCCCCACGCGGCCAGGGAGACACACCCTGCTAGCCCCCGACCCCTAACTCCCGCCTCCACCTGCGCGCGCGCCTCCCTGAGGGGAGCCTCGGAGCTGGCAAGCTTTCCCGACGTCCCTGCTCTACCGCGTCGCCTCCTCCATCCTCTCTTTCTCCCGGTCCTCTAGGCCCTCATCGGCCTCTGCGAGAAAAATATTCTGCCCCTCCCCCCACTCCCCCAAACCGCTGCCCCGGTGGGTGTCCCGAAGCCTGTGACACCCAGAGCGGCAGAACCTTCGAGTGCGCCGGGGAGAAGAGAACCACCGCTTATAAACGGCTGGAGTTCTCATTATTGAGGAGTTTCATAACTCTTTAATTCATTTTTAATGATGGCAATAAACATGGTAGTCATTTTGGAACAATAGCTAAAAATCATAGGGCCATTACTGTCCATTAAAACAGTGTTTACAGTTCAATGGAGGTTCACGTGCCCCGTAGTCATTCATATTAGCCAAAGGAGAGATTTATAGGTCGGAAGAACCGTTCTCTTTTTATTCTTTATATAACATAAAGCTTACTGAGCAAAACTGTAAAAAAAAAAAAAAGTTCACTTGCCTTTTAATCGTGTGAATAGGGATTTAAAAAGGAGATGTTGTCTGGCGCCTGGTTTCTATTTGATCAATAAATCATCAAGTGCTTTAAGTGCTTTATTCACTATCAAATTAAATGAAAAATACTTTAACCTGTGTCCCCGGTGTCCACAGATAAAGCTAATAATATTTTCTGTTATGTTTCCACTTAGGCATTTAACACTCAGAAAAATCTACTATGTCTCATACTCTTTCTCTGTTTTATAAAACACCATGTATTTATCTCGCACACCTAAAGACATAGGGAATTCTCACCATCAAGGAAGACCATAGTGTTTCCAGAAGAAGCTAGGATACCAGAATTTCAGTAACCAGTCCCAACTAATATGGCTACATCTTAAAGATCAAGGTGGAGGTGCAAGAATTCAGGTCCCACAGGCCCAGAAGGCTGGCTCTTGCCAGCTCTGTTACAGGCTTGAAATAACCTTTTACCTGTTTGCCCTTTTCTCTTTGATTCCAACTCTTAATACAATAATAAATCTAAACAATAGGCCCAAAGGGACAAATCTCTATTATTTCCCAGATTTTCCTGTCCTAGATTAGATATCATCTAATAAGATATATTTTATACATAGACCTTCCCTGCCTGGCTGGCTGGTCCCTTCCTCTACCTAGAACCATAACTACAAGGACTGTATTTTAGGATAAGAGAATTAAAATATAGTTTAGATACCAAGCCATGTTATTTCACCTTTCACAAAAGAGAGCATTTCCCTTAGTGTGTACATTTTGGAAAGAGGTTTTGTTTTTTGCTTTTCTTTAATGCCTGGGGTAACCTAACTCTGGCTTGTAAAAAAAAAAAAAAAATGCAATCGAATGATATTTGTGAAGTTTAATTGCTAACTTAGCAGCTCGGTCACACCTCCCAACCCATTAGATGATGAAATCTCACCTGGTTAACGGATACAGCACTGTGGCCTCAATGGCGAATGCCTGATTATACAGCCAAGCTGCTAATTTACCAAACCCCCCGACCAGGGAGGCCTGGACGGCCACCACTCACTGTATTCATGCGGTAGCTAAGAGAAGGAACCGTATTCCCTGAGCCGCTTTCCAGCTACCCGCAGAATGAGAAATGTAAAATTAGTGGAGGTGTGTGCATGAAGGGAGCCGAGCAATTAGCAAGGCGCGGGCGCCCGCTGGCCCGGAGGGGGTCGGGGAGGGCGAGTGGGGAGACCAGGGCACGAGGGCAAAGGGCTCCCCTCCTCGCAGCCTTCGGTCTGCAGGCCCCAGCGGCGGCGAGGTCAACGCCTGTGCAGCAGCCCCCGCTGCTACGACGCCCAGTTAAGAACAATGCGGCTTTCTACCAGCCCTTTGCACTGTGCGCCTATCCGCGAATTAATACCAACCCGGGCTCTAGACCCACGCCCTGGAGCTCACACACACTTTGTCTTTCTGTTTCTTTCCAGTTTGGCCCAACAAAATCATGTTAAATATCCAAAACGCAGGAAACTCAGCAACTGGTAGCATCTCCAACAGGCCTCCTAGGTACTGGAGACGGATTTTAGAAGGAGGGGTCGAGAGCTCAGAGTCCCCCTATCTAGTATCCCATCTGCAAACTCTCCTCTCTCCCACCTCCCAGCTCCTAGCTCCCAAGCAGCCACCAGCCTTCTTCTCGGTGGCTGCAGGACTTGGTTGCTGAGTGAAATGCGAGGCATGCGATCTTGTGTTTCCCTCCGCCCTGGGTGGGGATGCGCATTAACTGGATATTTACAATAGGAGTGTGCGCACGCACCTCTGCCTGAGAGGGCAGGTGTCTTTGTACAGATTCTGTTGGATGCAAGTGGAATTACATGCATTTGTGCAGGTTCCAAAGCCATTTTGCAGCCGGGATGTTGCTCTGAGATTGGATGAGGGGCCAAGGAAGAAAGCCCCTCTATTTAGGGGTTTCACGGCTGCCTTTACTTCCTCTCCTTCTAGCTTCAGGTGGCAAACCCAACCCTTTGCCTTCCTATCCTCTCTTAAAACCAACCAAACAGTTCACAAACCCTTATTTATTTGTTTGTCTGTGGTTATTGCCCATGTTATTAATTGCACCCGGACCTTCCTTGCTCTTTGAGAGAGCAGCGGTATAAATTGGCTCTAATAAATATTAGCCGCTAGATTAGGCGAGGTGAAGCTGGCACCGCGCTCTATTTTCGACCTGTAGCCTCTGCGAAGCCGCCAGTTCTGCGCCAGATTAGCCCCATCCATCCAGTGTCAATGGTTGTCTTGTTGAGAAAATCAGTGAGTAAACAGGGCTGACAGAGAGGGGGCCCAGCTGATTACTCATACAAATAGACTGCAAACTCCTCCAGGAGAAGCTGTTTCCAGAGATGGGTTTCTCGCATTGACAAGGCTGCTTCTCCCAGGATCCTGTGTCCTGCTGTTCCCACTTTGTCCTCCATCAATCACACAATTGTGTCCGGGATGTTTTATAGAGTCACTTAATATCCCTGCCTTCATCTCTATTCACTTAGAGAATCATCTGCCATCAGGGCTAAAGGCTTTCTGCAGGATGGGACTGGCGACACACCCGGGCAACAATAGCTGTGGTGGAAGCAGGACCCCAAGCCCTTTCTGATGCTAATAGAACAGCCCCAGGATGTTCCAGTGCGAGGCGGCCTTTATTGAAATCGGCCATTAGCCCTTTGTCCACTGCATTAAATTATCCCCTGGGCTAGTCCATGATAGGGGTGTGGAGGCCATAATAAGTTTACTTTAAAAAATTTCTTTCTCTCTAAAATGGTTTTGGGATTTGAGAATTGGTTGCAATGAAACTCATGCATAAATGCTTTTTCTCTTCTTTATAAGAAAGGGGGGACTATTTTCAGGCTCAAGTACATAGAGTAATTTTGGCCTTTATTCACTTCCTCTATTATTTGCAGTATATTCTGCCCCAGCCCACACCCCCACCTTCTGCCTCAAGCCAACCTGTCCAGTCCAGATAGGGAAGGATTAAGTGAAATTTAGTTTTAGTCCAAAGGTAGAGCATCTTTTAAGCAGAGAATTTCCACAACTGAGACGCCACCTGGATGCAAAATCACATTTTACGGGGGAATTTTAAAGACAGAAGAAAGAATTACAAGGTATCACTCTTTAAGTGGCTCATCTACAAATTAGATTGCTACACAATTAATCAGAAAGTTAATTAATGAGCAAGTTACTAATTAGGACATTTAAAACCAGTGTGTTTATAGTTTCTTAGTTAAAAAAAAAAGCTCCTGTAGTTAATTGGCCCACACACTGATCTCATAACTGAGAGTGGAGGTTAAAATTCTACAGATGTATTATTTATTATGTATAAGTTCTAATTATGTCACCACTGCATTCCATACTCCATAACTGTCAGAATTTACAGTTAATTGGAAAGGTTGGCATTAGGAAAATATAATCAGACTAAAATATGAAAGTCACTAAGTATGTCTACAGGTTTTGAGCATAGATGCATTTACTTTTTTCCTGGGCAGTAACTTCAGGAAGGGTTAGTTAATTTTCTGGCTGGTCTCTGGTGAGTTAAAGCTTTCAGAGCTCCCTCTTTATAAACCTCCATAACGTTTATGGTTTACTTGGTAGAAGTAGCTTAGAACTGAAAACTGAGGGACAAAATTAGGTTTTGGAGTTTGAACTCCTAAAGTTTCTGCCTTACTAAGGTGGAGGAATATGTCCAAAAGGTGATCTCTCCCCCCACCCTTTTTTTTTACTCACAGGTTTAAAACTATATTTACATCAAACATGGTTGTCCATTGAGAATTTCTGGAATATTTGCAAAGGACAGATACCAAGTTAATTTCATCAAAAAACAAAGGCACAGTCTGGTGATCTGAACATTCCCTCTTATACTGTATTTTCCACCTGGTTAGTCTGTAAGGCATTTGCCCTTCTGAGAGGCCAGGGGTCTCTAAGCTCCCCTTTCCATCAAAACCTCCTTGACCACAGCAGTCCAGGCCCTAGGCTACA
>NC_059326.1:141835000-141847500 GCF_018350155.1 Leopardus geoffroyi
CTTCATTTAACAACACATTGTGTTAAATTTGGGGATTATAGATATTATTTATTTAACCTGTTCTAGAGGTCATGAAGCAGCACTTAAGTGCTGAAATTTAAGGTGATCTCTGATCATTGTGATGAGTAAGGAATGCAAAAAATAGCACACCGAAGATGCAGGATCTGCCTCAAGCATAGGTCCAATACACAGTATTAATATTAATTTTTTTTTACTTCTTCTATTGTACATTTGTTCATTTTTTTAAGTAAACCCTACACCCAATGTGGGGCTTGACTTCACAGCCCTGACATCAAGAGTTGCATGCTCTACGACTGAGCTAGTCAGGTGCCCCTTGTCGGTTCAGTTTTAAAAACTAATCAATTAATTTATTTATTATTTTAGAGAGAGAGAGAGCATATGCATGAGTGGGGGAGAGAAATAGAGGGAAAGAAGCAGAGGGAGGGAGAGGGAGAGGGAGAGGGAGAGAGAGAGAGAGAGAGAGAGAGAGAGAATCCTAAGCAGGCTCCACACTCAGTGCAGAGCCCAATGTGGGCCTTGATCCCATGATCCTGGGATCATGACCTGAACCAAAATCTAGAGTGGCTGCTGAACCAACTGAGCCACCCAGGTACCCCTAGTTTGTCTTTTTAAAATGTGAATATGTCTTTGTAAGTGTTCTGTTGTGCTTATTATAAATATGATAGAATCCCTGCTGCAAAAGCTTTTTCAGAACAGTTATGGTCTGGAATGTTAATCATTTTGTTGTCCATATGACCTAAACCTCCACAGTAAAAATGTTTACCATAATCAAGATTGAAAAAAAAAGGGCCACTCAAGTTCCTTGAGATCAAAAACACCGTTTTTTGTTTCCTTCCACTTTCTTTCACCCAACCCATTAAATACTTCTTGTCATCATTCTATGTAGTTCAGGACCAATGTGTTAAGATTTAGGGCTTGAAAGCTAATTGTTTTCCAAGTATTGAATCTGATTAAATCTCTAAAGAAGAGGATTGCAGTGGTTTATAAGGCTGTAGGAAATGGTTGCCCTCCCATATCCAATCCCTAACCCCATGACCAAGTGTAGCTCTTAGTTCCCTGCAGTTTGTAGGCTTGCTCTCAGGTAGAGGAGAGGCTGAAGGGAGCAGAGCTACAGCAATCTTGAGATGGGAACCCAGCTCTTGGTCCCTTACCCTGAGCATGTTGGGTCAAAGCATTCATTTACCAGCTCCCCATCACAATCCCTCTAATTTTCAGTCAATTGTGTGCTCAGGAAAAGTATTCATACTATAAAAGCTGCTGAATCATGGGTATCTACTCCCAAAACCAAGAGCACACTGTATACACTGTGTGTTAGCTAACTTGACAATAAATCATATTTAGAAATTAAATTAAATTAAATTAAAATTTTAAAAAGCTGCTGAAAAGGGTGAAATAATAAAAATTCCTAACCTGGTTTGTTGGCAGGATGTTTTTTAGAATTTTTATTTTAATAGATTATTCTTGTATACTTTCCTTTGTTGCATCTATTTCTTCCACTCTATCTAGGCCATCAGCATATGTCACTCGGACCATTGCAGTAACCTCGTTAAGTATCCTTTCTGGCTCTAGTCTCTTCCCCAACCAGTTCATTCTGCTTGAACCTAACAAGTTAATCTTCCTAATGCCCTATTCTCATCAAATACCTCTCCTACACTAAATATACCAATAGGTTACCTTTCCCTAAAGGATAAAGTCCAAACTCTTGTAAACTGTTTTTAAGTCTTTCCACACAATCTGGCTCCAGCCTCCACGTCCAAACTTAACTCCCACTGCTCATTCAAGGCGCCCTATATTCCAGCGAGATTTGTTTTAGAACTCTCGTTGTATACTTCAACTACATTTTCTAGTACCAGCTCCTGACTTCTTCTATTTCCTACATATTATCAGAGACCCAGCCTAGTTCCCAGTCTTCCATGGATTCACTCATCCATCTACTCATTCTTTCATTCAGTAAACATTTACTGAATGTGCCGAGCACTATGTAAACTGCTGGGGAGACAAAGATGAAGAGAACAGGCATGCCCTCACTGGAAAAGACAACCATGTAGTAGACAAATAACTACACCATGGAATAAATCCTAGGACGGAGATAGAGCCAAAGTGCAACGAGAATGTCCTAGTCCAGTCAACCCTTCTCATCCTATATTCTTCCTCTTGTGAAGGCATCATGCCCATTAGAAGCTCACCTTATCCTGCTTAGTATTGCTGGAAATTCCTAGAGAATAAAAGACAACCTCTCCTTTTGTGTCCCTCAGAACTCCTAGTACTATGCCTTAGAACAGAGACATTAATTAATTGGTAGGCAGGCATGGTTGTAGTTATATAAGAGCCGCTTTCAGTCAACATGAGTCAAACCTGGTCCTTCTGTAGAGTGGAGGACGACCACGGAAAATAGCTGTGGCCCCTCTCAGTCACATCATGTAGAGGATCTGATCTTCCTATCATCTGACTCTGTAAGAACCTGACAGGTGTGGATAGGGCCACAAGTGGGCACCCAGAATTGTGGACATACCTTTATTTGTGGTAGTTATCACAGATGTTGTAGATCATATAATAAGGAGCCAAGGAACAATAAGTAAATAAAAGGAGTTTAATTATTTTTTTTAAAAACCTCTCAATTACTGCTGTCTTCATACTGTCAACTTGATCACTGTCACTGCTCCCACATCCTCACCAATGTACCACCATCCCCACTGCCACAGTTGTCAGTAACAGGACTTCTTCATCATGGGCCAAATCTGGTGGCATATACCACACACCCATTACTGTTGATAATAACAGACACTTGTTTCATAAAGGGTGTTACAGGACTCCTTTATAACTCAACATAAAGTAACATTATGGTCACATAAATATAATTGCACAGATTAGTAAAGCGCAACTCAGCTATGAATAAAGCACAGAACTAAAAATGTATTAGAATAGGTTTAAAATAGTCAAACTGTTGACACATGAGTCTTTTCATAAAATTGGGAAATATGATAAGTATTACAATATCACTTGTTCAGAATGGAAGTAGTCCCAACACAGGTAGATCTCTATATGAATGATGTTAAACAAGAGGAGCCAAAGAACCTGTTTGTGTCTGTAGACACTTCAGTAAGACTGCTTGTTAAGAACACGAAATGAGCCAGGTTGACCACCATCCATGTTCCTGCCTACGCAAGATGTATCTCAGACTAAGAGGCATGAAAAATCAAGCCTACATTTCCTAGGGAAACTTTCAGTAACACATGGTGGATCAGACATATGCATTGGTCTCTGTGCTTTCCATTGAAGACCCTCTAAAATGATGGTACAGGAATAAAGAAGGCACCATCCAAAAAAGCAGAGAGTCAGAAAGGATGTGATAGGCCGAGAAGAAAGGCAAACAAAATTTTGGAAGCTAGAATGCAGGAGTACAAGGAGTAACTGACTTTGTGGATTCTCAAAACTGAGACTTGAGCCTGCAGTGGGGAGAACCAACAGAGGCAAGCAGCTCTCACCAGGAAGCCTGAAGAGGCACATGAAGTGCCAGCACCCCTCTGAAGGTAGCTTTGTGGGAAGGACTGCCAACAGGAGACATGGGCAAGTGTTTTAAAGGTAAATGAATCCTTCCAACCCCACCTCCCTAGAAGTAGATTAGAAAATTTTTGTTTGGAGATGCTGAAACTAGAAAGGATCTGGGGTACACTAGGAATAGGGATGAGGCAGAATGTGAGCAACCAGGAAATGAAGTGGAAGTCTGCCTACTGAATGGGGAGTTCTCCAAACACTCCTCCCCTATTCTTCTGTTGTGTCTCAGAACAGTGGAAGCCATCATTTTTACCTTTCAGGAGAGAATCTGGAGGATTCTTCTCTCATAAAATTGTCTGCAGACATTGACCACTAAAAATCTCCTAAGAACAACAGGTGGGTCTCCACCTGATTGCTGTATAGTAAAGTCTACCACTCAAAAAGCCCCACCATGTACACAGTACTTATTCATCACAGTTTTAGTGCCGTGCTGATTAACTGGTTGAGTGAGTGATTCATGTATTTGTGTATTTTAGTTCCTGATTTTAAATGTGATTAGACAGCCAAAGTCCATTAGACATTTGAGGAAAGGTACTAATGCAACAAGCAGAGATTGAAACAAACAGAGAGTAAAAGGGAACTCAGAAAACAGACTACAGCACAAGCAATTTCAAACACACAAAGAAAGAAACAAACTACAATTATTAGGAGACATAAGACAATGCTGAAGCCATGAAACAAGAACAGGAGAACATTAAAGAGAATTCAGAGAATGAGAAAAAGTTCTGGGAACTTAAAAGTATAAGAGCAGAAGTAAAAGAGACAACAACAAGGGTTGTAAGATAAAGCTGAGGAAATCTCTAAGAAAACAGAAAAAAAAAGGATAGAAGACAAGAAAAAGAAAATTACATCAACCAACTAATAGGAATTCTAGAAGATAACAGAGAAAATGAAAAGAAGAAAATTATTGAAGAAATGGTATAAGAAAATTTTCTAGAGCAGAAGGGCAAACATTTCCAGGATGAAACTGGAGAATCATGAATTTAAATAGACTTTCAGAGGCATCCAGATGGCCAACAAACACATGAAAAGATGCTCAATATCACTCGCCACCAGGGAAATGCAAATCAAAATCACAATGAGGTATCACCTCATATCTGTCAGAATAGCTAAAATAAAAAAAAAAAAACAAAAAACAAAAAACAAGAAACAACAAATGTTGGCAAGGATGTGGAGAAATAGGAACCCCTGTGCACTGCTGGTGAGAATGCAAACTGGTGCAGTCATTGTGGAAAAACAGTATGGAGGTTCCTGAAAAAGTTGAAAATAGAACTACTATATGATCCAGTAATCACACTACTGGGTATTTACCCCACAGATACAAAAACACGAATTTGAAGGGATACATGCATCCCTGTGATTACTAGAGTATTATTTGTAATAGCCAAATTATGGAAGCAGCCTGTGTGTCCATCAACTGATGCATGAAAGATGTGATATATATTTAGCCATACTATTCAGCCATAAAAAAAGAATGAAATCTTGTCATTTGTAACAACATGGATGCAACTAGAGAGTATAAAGCTAAGCAAAATAATTCAGCCAGAGAAAGACAAATACATCATTTCATTCATATGTGGAATTTAAGAAACAAAACAAGCAATGGAAAAAAAGAGAGAGAGGGAGGGACAAACCAAGAAACAGAGTCTTAACTATAGAGAACTAGCTGGTGGTTACCAGAGGGGAGGTGGTTGGAGGCATGGGTGAAATACATGATGGGGATTAAAGAGTACACTTATCATGATGAGCACTGAGTAATGGATAGAATTGATGAAACACTGTATTTTATACCTGAAACTCATATAGCACTGCATGTTAACTATACTGGAATTAAAATAAAAAACTTTATGAAAAGACTTTTCAGCAAGTCATATGAAGAGCTAAAAGAATTACCCCTGGGGGTAGTTACCCCTGGGGAGTAAGACCTAGGAGGTGAGCTATGGGGCTGGGGACACACAGTTGTCATTACAAGGCTAGTGGTACAATTTGACATTTTATACAGTTACATCTACCACATTGATAGAAATAATACTTAAGTTTAAAAATATATGTAATTAAGTTTACTAATGAGAGGGAAACACACACAGCATTGAGAAAGGAAAGCAAATACTAGAAATATTGCTTAGAAATATAACCTGGCATATGGAACCATCAACAAAGTTCAGATCCCATTTCTATGATTTTTACTCATCTTTTCCCTCACCCTGAACATCTGCACTTTACCTTGAATAGGAGTGTACAGTAGGAATCCCTTACTGCCAGAATATGATCAGGAAATACTAATTTTGATTGTGATTCTTCAGACCTGGGTTTGAATCTGTTCTGCCATTGATGGCTGGGAGACCTCAGGCATAACCCTAATCTCTCTGGGCCACAATGTCCTCACATATAAACTTAGGGGTTGAACAAGTTCAGAAATCACATATTGGGCTGATAGGGCACTGATAGGGCAGTACTCCCTGTCCATCACCTGCTGAGCCCCACTAAGCATTTGAGTTTGAGACCCTGGACTAGGTAACTGAGTAAGTCACTTCCAAGTCTAACATTTCATTCATTCATTTTTTCATTTATTCATTTAATGAACTTTCATTGAATACTCTCTATATACTACCTGTTAGACACTGAGGTCGCAAAGATTAATAAGACAGAGTTCTTGCTCTCAATGAGTTTATAACCTACGAGGAGTGCTTAAAAATATTTACAATACTATTCAGTTTGTTTAAATATATATAATTTGTATAATTTGCCAAAAGAGGTCAGTACCAGGTACGGCAGGCCTCAGGGGATGGGTTATTTCATAGGAGAGATACCAGGAATCTTCATAGAAGCTGCTGAGTTTTGAGCTGGTTCTTAGAATGTATTAGGTGGACAAAGTGGATAACCCAAGTCTTGTGCTTGAAACAGTACATGGACTAGCCCATCATTCCTAGTTTGTATAACAGTCTACCTGAAAACCTCAGGGACAGTTTGAACCCCTAAAGCTAGGGATAAGCTATAAAGTAATGGTGTATCAGTGTCCTCTAATCAAAGATCATCAGGAAAAAATGGGTTTGTTGATACACTGCAATGAGAGAGAACATGCCCCATGTTGAACCATGAGGCATCTATTTTCGAAATCATTCGTTATGGGATTTGGACTTGTGTTAAGTGCTTTGAAGAAGGGTTCAAGGAAATGGGACCTGGATTTGCATTTGACTGGGTATCTTAATACATCTTACTTACAAGATGAGAAGAATGGAGCTGGGCTGTCACTGTTAGGGACAAAGCAGCAGCAGTCACTTCTACTAGCTGGATAGGGGCATGGTTGGTTATTTTCGTGATTTGAACAATGTTCTTGCTTTTGTTTTCACTCAGAGATGAATATGAGGAGGTCTTGTTTTGTCTTGTTTTGTCTGTGACCACCATGGTCACAGAGTGGCCTTTTCTGGTGTTGGTACTCTGTGAAATTGTTTATGTTCAACAGAAGAATACCAAGGCCTAGCTGTGGGTGCCAGGCCAGTTCCTGATGTCAGTGGCAGCTTTTCTTTTTCTCAGGTATTAGTTTCTTTGAGAGCTTCAGAGGCTGAAAAATCTTCTCTCAATTTCTAATTTTCAGTTTAAAATAACATTCAGTTTAAGCAGTCTTGCTGACAGGCTGTGTTTAACAGCTGTGTATCGTTCCTTTTCTTGGAAAATATTCCTAGTCAATCCCAGACCAAGTCTTCTTGACCAAGTCTTCCATGAACTCAGGCTCTCAGAGATGTAGAAAACCAATAAGTCTCCTTGTCACCATTTTCCGGAGTCCAGACCATTTTCTCTGTCAGCAGAATCATTGTCTGAAAGTGCCTGTTTTAAGTAGTCTCTCCCTGTTTCCTCCATTTTTCCCCCTAAAGAGCAAGCTCCTTATCATAATACCAAAGTCCTTCACAACCCAGTCCCAGCCTACCTCGTCAATCTCATCTCCCAGTAGACTATTCCCCACCCCAACACAGCCACGAACTTCCCCAGCTGGATGCCACAGCTCCACTCTTTCCTCTGCTTTGCCTGGCTTGGAATCCATTTTTGCTGAGCAGCAGAGTTAGTAACTCCCTTTCTCCCTTCTATTATACTTATTTTTCACATATCTAGTCCAACATGTGTTGGACTGTGGTTTCTATCTTCTCATTCATAGAAAGTACTATGCCTTGGCATCCCCAGTGCCTGGCACATAGTACTTGCTCCAAGAATGTACAAAAGAAAACATGTTTGTGTGTGTGTGTGTGTGTGTGTGTGTGTGTGCACGCGCGCGCACACACGTGATTTCAGCTTGATTTCAGCTCAGGTCGTGATCTCACAGTTCATGAGTTAGAGCCCTGCATCAGGCTCTGCACTGACATTGTGGAGCCTGCTTGGGATTCTCTCCCTCTCTCTCTCTCCTCCCCTGTAATTGTGCGCGCGCTCTCTCTCTCTCCCCCTTGCGTGTGAGCATGCTCCTCCTCAAAAAAAAAAAAAAAAACCACTTCCAATCAATGGAAACATCACTTGCTCCAAAATGGCCCACTTTAACTTTCAACAGTTTTGTTAGGAAGTCCTTCCTTATACTGGTCTCAGAGTTGTCTCTCTCCCAAACTAATTCTCTTTCAAGAATTTGAAGTCAGCACTTAGGTCCTTCCTGTCTTTTCTACTAAAATGCTATGGTTTACACAATCCTGGTCTTTACTCTGGACACATTCCAGTTTGTCTACATCCTTCTTAAAACGCCAAGAACAAAATGAAGGTTGATGGGGGAGGTGGGGGAGAGGGGAAAATGGGTGATGGGCATTGAGGAGGGCACTTGTTGGAATGAGCACTGGGTATTGTATGTAAACGATGAATCACGGGAATCTACCCCCAAAACCAAGAGCACACTGTATACACTGTATAATAGCCAACTTGACAATAAATTATATTAAAAAACAAACAAACCAAAAAACCAAAAAAAAAAAACAAAAACAAAAAAACACCAAGACAAGAACTGGGCAGAATTTTCCATATAAGGTCTGAGTATCAGTTCAGAGTAATGGAGAACCATCAAGTTCTAGCCTAAGACCCCATTAGATTATTTGACCCCATCGTCAATGAGTTTACAGGCAATTCAAACCCTTTGTCTTTTGGGATTTTTATCTGTTTTGTAAGTGCTTCAGCTAATTCATGCCTCTCTCATCTTAACTAGCACATTGATTTTTTGGACCCATGGGTAGAAACTTGCATTCATCCCAGTTTCCTTTCATCTTGTTATGTTTAGCCTATTATCTTATTCTTGGCAAGGACCTGTTGCATCCCAGTTCTCATCCTGATTGGCATAATCTGCAATTTGGTTGACCATGCTCTCTACCACCTTCCAAGCTGATATAAATACTAACAGGACTGGGCTATGGTCAGAGTCCTTGTGGATAAAGAGCCCTCACTCCCTTTCCTCCCTCTTTATTTTCTCTTTCTGTTTTACATTCTTTCCTCTCTGTCTTGTTCCAAAAACATGCAGAGCAGCTCCCTAGGGCTTAATACTCCAAACTCTAAGATGACATACATCCAAATCAGCACCCTTTCAGGATAGTCATTCAACTAGTTACCAAGCCACCAAATGGTCCTGCCATAACACCGTTTTCTCTCATGCCCACAGGAGACGGTAAGACACAAACCTTCCCTAATTCCAGATTTATTAGACCTACCATGTTTCTCTCCTGCAAGAAGTGTGTTTTGTTTGTTGTGACTTGTCACAGAGACCTAGAGACCAGTTTCTTCTTCTAGGAGCTCATGATATATCCCTCCAGTGCTCTGTTGTAGATTTCCCTTTAGAACAGAGAAGGTCTCCTCTCTTTTGACAACCTTAATGACACTATACTTTTCCTGTCTTCCGAAACATAGAAAATACTGGTATCTGTTTAGTATCTGTATGTAGTAGCCCTACCGTAGCATTTTCTCAAGTTTCTGTTTTGTTTCTAAAAAGGAAGTCCAATTTCAACAGGAAACTCCATAAATCTAAGGTACATCATGGAGAGCACATCAAGTACAGACAAGACAGTGAATAGAGTTCAGTGAAGATCTTAGGCTCTCTCAACCTGGCTAGAGTTGCACTGGCATTTCTCTTCTTCCCTCCATTATTACCTATTATAACTAATAGCTCTCAGGAGTTTACTGAACACCTTGGTGACAGAAATAGTCTAGTACAGGGAGTATCACCAAGGCCTGAGAACCATAAATGATCCTAATCAATTATTTTAAGTCAGCATTTCCATTAATGGAATATATTTCAGGACACTAAGAATCTGAGTCTGAAGATCCTAATCTAACCAAAATCTATACCAATGTATAGAACTGGAAAGGAATTAGCTAAGAGAGTTTGACTCCCCTCTTCCGCTTTCAAAAGCCCTCATTTGGCTGCTTTCTGAAAAAAAAAAAAAGCGTATAAAATTCAAGCTTAACAGCAAAGGTTCAGACTATACTGAAAGTGGAATGCTCCTTGTAGAGCTTTGGGTTTAGCAAGAAGGCCTGAAGCACTTCTTTCAAAGTCAGTTCAGCTACCACTTCCTGTAAGAAACCTTTCTAGGACTCTCCCGAGGATGGGTTAGGCCTCATGGTATCCTGGGCATATCTTTGTCATTGCCCTTATTACAGCATTTTGAAATGCTTTTTTACATTTTGGTATGTCTACACTATACCTTGATTTTTTAAAAGGGCAGGGACTGTCTTATTCATCCTGATGCCCCTAGTGCCTGGCACTGTGCCTGGAATGGAGCAGGAGTTCAGCAAATATTTACTAATCTTAATGGAGCAATTTCTCAAGCCTTTTAAGTTCATAATGTCCACTGTACATTTTGTTCAACTCCCCCTCTCCCTTAATTTTAAAAGGCCATATGAAATTTAATACATTATTTCAGATTCATGAACACTTTGCTCATTACATTAGTCTTGTTAAAGGAGTCCATTATTTTAAGAAATCTTGTTAGAAGAGAGCTCTTCGTCACTGTACAAAGTTGTCCATGGATTTCTGGGGCTTGAGAGGACAGGGGACACCCCACACCTTCTGCTTTTTTAGGATTCCAGAACATTAATGAGGAGTGGATACTCTACATATTATGGTATCAAACGCCTCAGTTTGAGGACAAGAAATTCAAGCTCAGAGAGGTAGAAGGAATTTTCTGAGAACACAGTAAGTGGCAGAGCCAGAACCAGAACCCCAGTCCTGTGACACTAATGCTTTTCCCATGATCACTCCCCACCACTCCATGAAATCGGCTCATTGGACCTTTGTCCTCTCCATCCCCTTTAGGTTGTAAAGTGTGTTCCTCTGCTTAAGCCAGCAGCTAAGTATCCAGGGGCAGGGCGGGCCTGAGGCAGGCCTCCCACTGAGGAGCAGCCTACACCGGTCATACAAGGGTATGGGGCCTATAAGCAAAGAAGTGAGATCAGCTACCCTGGATGCCACCGGTTCACTATAGTAACTGTGGCTCCTAAGGTGTCTTGTCATCATCTTGTGAAGGATGATTTATTATTCTTCCACATATGGATGAGGAAGCAGAGGCTTAGACATAGCATGTGGGAGCAATCCTTTGTCAAAAGCAGAAAGGCACTGATTTGCTGTTGTAAGGGTAATTGGTGGGACAGGACTCTGATGGCCTACAAGGGGTTGAGGTAAATGCTGTTTCAGAACAGACTGTCCACTTTAGGACAGACAGGTTAGGAAGCCACAGCCACGTGGGCCCCTAACATGGCTCTCCTGGGCCCTGGGTACACTAGAAGGGCACGTGTCACAGGCAGGGGTCATTCCCCTAAAGAGCTGGTCATGTAAGCATTAGTTTTAGCTCTAGTCCTAGTTACACATCCTCCATCTGAGGAAAGAAACATATCTCAGCACTCTTGCTCTCTATGGGCAATGACCTAGTTGTGGGGGTAGAGTGAGGGCAGGAGGTCCCCTAAATACAAGAGACGTCTAAGCAGACATCATATAAAACCACATTACAATAGGCCCTTTTAGAATAAACTGTTTGCCACTCTGGGTGCCTAGTGAGAAGACCAGATCTAGACAGGTAGTTTTTGAAGACAGAAAAATCTGAGGTTTCTTTAGTCTCCAACCTCCACTAGCCAGGGAAACAAAAGGGGTCACAGCTCATCATCACTAAAGACATCCCAAATTGCAGACTCTGAGGTGACAATATATATGCTCCAGAGCCAAGAAGAAAGGACAACTTTTCAGAGTAACCTTATCTTCATAGCAGGAGTTGGGGCTGTTGAAAGTCTGAATTTAAGAAATTGTCACAGACGGGATCCTGGGTGGCTCAGTTAAGCGTCCAACTTCAGCTCAGGTCATGATCTCACGGTCTGTGAGTTCAAGCCCCACGTCGGGCTCTGTGCTGATAGCCCGGAGCCTGGAGCCTGTTTCTGATTCTGTGTCTCCCTCTCTTTCTGCTCCTCCCACGTTCATGCTCTCTCAAAAATAAATAAACATTTAAAAATTTAAATAAAAAGAATTTGTCACAGAAGCAGTCACATTACTGAGACACTCAAGTAATTCAGTCAGGCTTCTTCTCTTCCTGTTATCTGAACATGATTTATTTATTTATTTTTTGGTAGCCAAATAAGAATAAATATCACCAGTAGGGGGAATAGATGTCTAAAAAAACAAACTCAAAAATGTTTTTCTTATACAATAATGGCTGTGCATGGTACTAAATGGTTTCTGTAGCAATATTTCTTTGTTTATGATTTGCTTTAAATGCCACAAAGATCACACAAGAAAACAAAAATGTTAAACACATAAAATGCGCTTTTTAAGGGCATTTTGGCAACAGAGCTTTTTCGATAATAAATTTTTAACATTCCAGACCCATGTTTCACTTTGTTAAATAATGCAAACCTTTATTACAACATCAGAGCACAGCCTGCGGCCAGTACACAAGGTAATCTGTATGAAATGAGTCCCTAAATGT